>NW_013952770.1:147824-149956 GCF_001266775.1 Austrofundulus limnaeus
TTTTTTGTAAAACAACCATTTGACAGGCTTAAATCTCATTTAAACTTTTTATGTAACCCTAGCACTAACTATTTTGTTCATGAGGTTATAACAGTTTGATCATTTTAGTGCAACAACTAAACTAGTGACTGACCTCATAATGTGTACTCCTTCTTATATTATCTAGCAATCTTTCAGTTGATTGTTTAGACAAACTTGTTCACATTTTCAGAGTTCAAGGCAGCTAACAATGTAACCTGTAAGAACAGTGTACGTGACAGTGATGTGAGATTTTAAACTATACTGACTTACTGATTTCTGAAGCCTTGATAGAGCCACCTCTGTTTTGTTCTTACTGACCTGTTAAGCTAACTGCAGCATGTTTGCATTGAGATGATACTGTACAGTTAGTGTTTCAGGGGTATGCAACCATCTGTGCACAAAACTCCATCTTAACCAAATATTCAGTCTGGGTTTTATATATAAATTTACCTTTCATCAGTCGTAGTAACTCATATTCATTCCTCTATTGATAGCCGTGTCCGACCTTTGGCATGATGTGCGTCACTGTAAACGGTCTACCAGAAAAACGTGACGTGACAAAGGTTCCGCATAGTTTAAACTGCAAATTATGATTAAATGCAATAACTACTGTTATAGTTATTTGAACGTTATGAAAGTGTTATTATAAATTAGGGGGTGGAAATAAATACTAGTGTTTTATTTATTAGTCATGCATGCACGGCCGTGCTGAGCATACCTCTGGGCTGCTTCACTTGTACTAGCCATTAGCGGCTAAGTCAACTGCGACCACATGACTTCAACACTAAAATGGTTAATATTACGCAGAGAATAAAGTCATAAACAAATTATACCACACATAAAATACACTTACCTTTATCTCATTCACACAACCCTGCTTTCCTCCTTGTCCTCATGTTACGGTGGAGATGCTAACAGTTAAGCTACGTAGCTAATATTAGCATCATGACATAAACTAACACTGAGCCAGTCAGGTTGTYARGCACTGTTATCATGTCTGCTAGTTGTGTGTGCGTGACAAAACAATAAAAAATAACACTTACCAATGATTTAGTACAGGGTCTCCAATGTTGTAGAGAGGGTGGAGGAAAATGCCTGAAGCAAAGGATCTTCTCAGAGCTAGTCAAAAAGTGCGCCAGCAAGATCACGAGGCAGTCTTACAAGTGAACTCAATTATTTTAGGTTCTTTTGTGTAATAACTAAAATGTTTAGACATTTTGTGTTGCATCAATTAAATATTTTTAAATAGTTTTTTAACTAATTAGTTTAGGTACACTGAATGATAATGAAATGTGTCACCTCTAAGAGGAGATATAATCTGTTTTATGAGTGTAGCAGATCTCCTGTAGCTGCCCGCCCCTGGCTTCTTTGACCCCGATAGCGAGGCAGCCGGTACAGATCGATGTCAGAGAAGGTGGAGAAGCAGTCTGGAAGGTCAGATGGTCACTTGTCGAAGGTGACTCTGAACAAAAAAACAAAGATTAGCCTCAAATACGGTCAAAATTAATTACCAGTGGTGGGCACAGTTCTCCTAAAGCACTAATAAAGGGAACTAATTTCCTCAGTGTTTTAGGGCTTTTGCAAATTTTTTTAATTCATTAGTGAATTAGCACTTGCTTTCAAGCACTAAGGGAGGTCTTAAAATGTCGTTGATCAACATTATTGTCAACAGCTGAGAGTGGCAGCTGTCAATGATTTTGTTCATGTGTCACTCATCCACTAGGTGACATATTGATATTGATTATTGACAATATTCAGCACACAGTAAATATTGCCTCATGTTGACTCTGAAAAATGTTCCATGGGTTGATTGGGTTATTTCAGTGCTCTAGAATAAGCTTTTGCTAAATTTTTCAGTGTGTTAAGATTTTAGAATTAGGAGACCTAAATATTTAAGTTAGTGCTTTTGTTACGGTTCTCGGGCAAGAAAGAACCCATGGTGCAGGCAGTTTCAAAAGAATCAAAAATCAAAATTTATTCAAACAAAAAGTGCACAAGGGCAGCTCAAAAAACCTCACAAGGCTTGGTAGTGCAGGACAATACAGAAACAATGATCCGACAGGGAAGTGAAGACAACACACAGAATTTAAAGGTGAGACTAATGAACACAA
>NW_013952770.1:151461-153087 GCF_001266775.1 Austrofundulus limnaeus
AACACAAACAGGGAACACCTGGGGGAGAAACATGAGGATCAGGTGTGGGTAGGCGGGGCTGGAGCAAGGGCAGACATGAGGAAGAAAACAGGAACATGACAGAAACTAGTATAAAACACTAACACAGACAAGAATCATGACAGCTTTATGGTTACTGCAACTTATATATTAGGTTAGTGCTGCCCACCACTGTTAATTACTAATTACAATACAGAGCTGGGGGTGTTGCGTTTATCCTGGATCGCTAACTAACAAAAGCCGCTAGCTGCTAACTAGTAAGCATTAGAAACGAACATGCACAAAGGACACATTGGTACAAATTTTTAAAAGAAAAAGCAGTTTCACAAGCGAGACGTGTCCCACAAATTACGTTCAATATTTCATTAAATGCATGAAGCACTCACCATCTGCAGATGTCTCTGAAGTTTTTGAAGAGTCCAGTCTACAGTAGGGCTGTTCACAGTGCAAGCAATTTCCGATTAGCCTTTTAGCCTAGCCTCCTTCACAGTGGAGCTGTCGCACTGCATATGTCGCGGCCAACCATTAGCAATTTGATAAATCAAATCCAATTAATTTAAACTTCAACAGAGTCCACCCCTCCAGCAAGCAACCGCTTCCCAATAGCCGAGAGTCCAGACCCTTGTAAGAAGCAAAGCGAGTTGCTATCGGTGATGGTTATAGAGTCTGAACAGTTGATGGGAGGAATGATCTGTGGCAATGTTCTTTTGTGCATTTAGGATGCAGCAGTCTGTCACTGAAGGAGCTCTTCAGATCAGTCACAGTTCCATGCATTGGATGGGAGACTTTCTCTGCCATGTTATTTTTGTCAGAGTCCTTCTGTCTCCCACCACCTGCACTTGGTCGAGGGGGCATCCCAGCACAGAGCTGGCCTTTTTGACGAGCTTATCCAGAGGCTTCCTCTCAGCTGTAGATAAGCTGCTGCTCCAACAGACAATGCCATAAAAGAAGGCTGAAGCCACAACTGTGTCGAAGAAGGTCTTTAGAAGCACCCCCTGCACACCAAAGGACCTCAGCCTCCTCAGCAAGTAGATTCTGCTCTGACCCTTCCTGTAAAAAGCGCCCGTGTTGTGAGTCCAGTCCAGTTTATTGTTCAGGTGATCACCCAGGTGCTTATAAGAGTCCACTATCTCAATGTCCACTCCTGGATGTTCACCGGTGTCAGTGGGGTGGGTCTGTGCCTGTGGAAATCCAACACCAGCTCCTTGGTTTTAGCAGCGTTGATCAGGAGTTGGTTCCGCTGACACCAGAACGGTGCCAGCACAGTTCCCTGTGGAGCACCCATGCTGCAGACCAGTGTGTCCGAGATGCAGCCCTGTGTCCTCACATACTGTGGATGGTCCGTGAGGTAGTCCAGAATCCACTGGGACATGTGTTGGTCCACTCCAAACAGCTCCAGCTTGTCCCTCAGAAGTCTTGGCTGGATGGTGTTGAAAGCACTGGAGAAATCAAAGAACATGATCCTTCTTATCTCTTAAATGCTTACTTATAAACATTGGGCCTCATGCAAGAACATGTTCATATTCTTATCCTAAATTTCTCTTACTTTTGTTCGTACAAAGGGTTCGTACGAACATGTCACGTCAGATTCAACAAACTCTTCTATCT
>NW_013952770.1:153909-157218 GCF_001266775.1 Austrofundulus limnaeus
TGTGTGTGTGTGTGTGTGTGTGTGTGTGTTTGCACTGCTGTGACAGAAAAAGAAAGGAGGGAGCAAGGGGGTGTGCTGCCCCTGCTCTGTCTGTGGGAGCGTCAGCAAAGCTGCATGAACGGTAAACTGGGGCAGGTTTCCAGCCCTCATAGCTCGCACGTTACATTGAGTTCTAATTGAAGGAGGTAAAAAATGATCCTTTTTGTTTGAGCATCACTTTTCTGTTTCTCTGTCAGGAGTAAGGATTTTATCTTAATTTTTTGTAGGTAAATATATGGTGAAGTAGATAGTTTTGTTTTAAAACTGTAAATTAAATAAAACTAGCAACACATTACGTTAGTGTTGTCAACTTAGCGACTCTGTCACTAGATCTAGCGACTTTTTAGACCCCTCTAGCGTTTTTTTTTTCTCAAAAAGCAACTAGCGACAAATGTAGCGGCTTTTCCCGGTGTTTTTAGAGACTTTTAGGAGCTTTTGCGACAGCATTTTCCAAGCAATTTTTTCCTTCCCTCCTCCTTTCCTCCGCAAGCAGTGAGTGGCGCGGTGAACCCCTACCCCTTCCTAAAGCCGTCCGAGTCACTGAAGCCTCGTGCGGCACCCCCAACCCCTACCCCCACCCCCGGCTGCAGTCAGATGAGAGGAGAGCGCTGAAAATGAATCACGCATGTGAAAAGCTGCAACTGCTTCTACCTGGTTTACAAAGCGGGATGTAATATTTAATGTAATGTTTTTTCATTGGTATTGTCTCTCTAAACTAAATCTCTGGACCCAGCTGTGTTTGACTCAGATCAGTCAGTGCTTCACCTCTTCCTCCCTGTGCCTCCTGACATCAAACTGTCTGCAGATTAAATTTAAGATTCCCACAAATTTAATTTATGTGAATCTAAGCATTAAATTTATAAAAAAAAAAATTCATTAAGTTTAATTGCAGTTCTAAACATATTTAGTGTTTTTATTCACTTTTTCACTCTTTATCATCTCTCCTATAGCTCAAATCACAATTACTGGCAAACATTCAACTACGCAAATTAGGTGATGATGTCATCTAGCGACTTCCAACAACTTTTAGGACAGACAATAGGGATTTTTCTTGCTCAGGAGTTGGCAACACTACATTATGTTCTGTTTTATTTACTTTAAAGAAGCGAAGCGTAGGGAGATGAAAAAATATGTTTTCTTGATACTGAGACTGGACGAGTACCGTAGATCTCGGCAAACTGCTGACTTAGATCTTGTTTCAAAAAAGGTTGGTTACCCCTGCTTTTCAGTCACAGGTCCTAGGCTATGGAACAATCTCCCATTTCTAAATGATTTTTAAGTCTGTGAAAAACTCATCTTTTTAAAAGGGTATTTGAGTCTGAAGAGCTCAATCATTAGGCCATCCTTTGTTGTTTGATTTTATTGTTCATTCTGTTAACTCTGTACTTTGTTTATTGTTTGTATTTCATGTTCCTGTACAGCACATTGGTTTTTATTGTGCTTTATAAATAAACAATGATGATGAAGATATAATGTGCAAAGTAGCATAGAGTAAAAAAGGATATTGATAAGTTGCTAAAAAGTGTACTTTCTTACTAATTATAATAAACCAAAAGTTGTCAGAGCATACTTTTGTCACAAAACTAATATTTCAAATGTATAATGCCTATGAACTTGGTAAACATTCAAAATACAATTTAAATGTAATTCCTTTACAAAATACTACTCTTAAATTTGACTAATTAGGCATGTTATTAGAACATAATACACTGTATACTTAATGCATACAAAATATACATGAAGTTGTTCCACTTTAGCACATAATAGTACACTTACTACACTTGAAATTGTGATTTTCTACAGTTTAATGACAACTAAAATATTTTTAGTAAAAAAATAGTAGTGCCAAAATAACATGTTTTCAGTAAAAAAAAGTTATTAACAAACTTGAAGTATACAGATGATTAGTCTGGCTTCAAGTATGCCCATGTATGCCAATATTGAGTATACTTAGCATATTTCATTTTTACAATGGTTAATGTGATCTCTCACACATTTGTATGGTTTAGAACGTGACAAATGACTGTAGACAATAGAAATATGCTTTGATATAAAAGTAGCAACAATATCCAGTTTTAAAGTTTATTTGTGTGAGTGTTGGAAGCCTGCATGTAGCAACACCACTGTCTTTGTTTGGTTTGGATAAGCAGACCATCTATGTGTTAAATGCACCTTTTGACAAGACCTTGAGTGGGCAAGTAGAACAAGACAGTGACCATCTTTTCTGTCTGCCCATCAGGCTGTAAATCAGCCAATTATGGCTAATTAACTCTGCAGGGCTGTAAACAAGCAGCGACGGGATAGACACCATCAATTGGAAAACAAATCAGAAGGGTAGCTGAGATGGAGCTGCTTGTGTGGTTCCATTTCTTTAATCCAAATACCTGAAATTCAGGCTGAATCACAGGAAGACACAAAGTTAATATTTGTTGTGAGAAATTCTCCATGCATGCACTTCAATATGTTTGTTTATTTAGCCTGAAGGGGAGGCATAAGAGCCAAACATCCACTCAGCCATCGTTCCATCCTGCCAGCTGTATCAGCTGGACAGACAGATGCATAAACAGCCTGGAGCTGCAACAATGAAGCCAATCACATGGCGAATTATGTTTCACAGAACGCCGCTCAGCACCTGTGAGCTCAAATTGCCATTCCTGTTAGATGGATTGGAAATATTTGTAATGTGCTTTTTGCTGATTTTAGAAAAACTCTTATGCAAATGACAAGTTTAAAAACACCACAAGTGGTTCCATACAACTACAACTGTAATTAAAAACCACTTCAGCTCTGCCAGGGCACAACAATAGTAAATTAATACATAAGCAGGTATCAGAAAAATAAAGCAGTATATTCTGTATCCCACAACACTTGAACACATTCACAAAACTAGTCAGTAGTGTAATGTGCATTTTCTATCTACAACCTGAAACCCTATTCCATTTAAAGCTTCAAGCAGAGTTGCACAGCCCCGCGCAGCTTAGTGCCATCGTGTGGCAAATGTGGTATATAGAGGAGCTGGATGAGTAAACAAATAAAAGTTTAAGTTTCTCCTTTAAGTTCACAATGACAGATGAAGCACTTTTTAACATCATGTGTGCCCCGTGTCCAGCTGTGCCCAAAATGGCCGAATCAGCACTTCTTTGTATCAGATGTGTTCTCTTAGTCAAGTGGTACCTCAAAGGTCCAACATGGTCAACATGGCAATTTTTATTATTATAGTTTTATTAATTTCATTATCAAATGTTTCCCAAGAGTCCAGCACTGCCCCTA
>NW_013952770.1:157498-166351 GCF_001266775.1 Austrofundulus limnaeus
AGAAGAAAAAAATCTTATAAAATCTGTCCCTTTTTCTATAATATACAGTATACAGTATATAACAAAAGAAATCTGTTATTAACAAAACAAAAGACAAGAACATCTAATCCCTCTAGAACAGTAATTTGGCTTCCTGTCGGGGCTTGGGTCCTCTGGTCCTGTCGGCTCTCGGCTTGGGGGGGCGCCCTGGGGGCCAGGCCCTCTGTGCCCATGCCCGTGCTTGCCCTAATGCAGCGGGTGCCAGCGGGAGCCTGCGTGCTTGTCGCTGCGGGCCATTGTGGGGCTGCTGCGTGTGGTCGCTGGTGGGGTTCTCTCAGGTCTCCCTTATGGTTTGACCTTGGGGTGGGTGTGCGGCTCTCCTCGCATAGGTGTACCCAACACATTCTCACTCCCGAGTCGTCACATATTGACGTTTTTCAAAGGTCCCTTTGCGTCCAATTTTGACGCATCAGGTACCCCCCTCGCGTCAGTCCTTGCCGCCCGCGGCTTTTCCGGGTTGCGCCACCAGGTGTCTTTGGGTCGGGGGTCTGAGGTTAACATTAGGGATCAGGATAAATGGTTAAGTTTAGGGACTGGGGTCAGGGATAGGATGTCTACAGTAAACATTAGGTAATTTTAGGCTTTGCAACACGTAGTTGCCATGAATTTCCTACATTTTCTAAAAATGGTTAATTTTACGTATCAGGGTTAATGGTTAATTTTAGGTACTAGGGTCTGGGACAGGATGTCTAAAGTGAATAAACGTAACTTCACGCTTTGGGACGGTAGTATTTGTGCATTTTCTACACTTTCAGAAATTACGACAACAGATTCCGCCCCATCCCGTCAAAATATGACGCAAGTGGGGTACCTGATGCGTCAAAATTGGACGCAAAGGGACCTTTGAAAAACGTCAATATGTGACGACTCGGGAGTGAGAATGGGTTGGTGTACCTGGGGGCCCGGTGCTTGGGGTTCCTCCTGGGGTCTTTGGCTCCGGCCTCCCCTTATGTCTGCCTCGTGCCTTGGGGGTTGGCTCTGGGACTCCCCCACAGTCACTATTATGCATTCCATTGAAGAAGTCCTGTAAATTTATGCTTGCTCACAACCGCACGCAGACAGGTGTTCAGATCTGAGGGGTTCTGAATGATCACCAGGTATATATAGGTGGGTGTTTGTTAATCTGTCTAAATGTATACAGTATATGTATGCTTTTGCTAAGTTTTGTAACCTTAATTCTTTGCAGACAGATGTTGGATGTATTGTATTGTTTTCTTGACGTATATCTCACATATCATCAATCCTTTCTTTCACTTTTTTCCATTACATTGTAACTTTTCTTTCCTTCTTTTTTCCTTTTTTCTTCTTTCTTGTCTATCTAAAAAAGCCACTGATGATGAAGAAGCTAAGATACTAATATTCAGATATTTAGTACTGCTTTCTACTGGTAGTTAAAAAAAACAGTTTATATAGATACACCTTATACTGTTTTGTATTTCTTTAGCAATCCAACTTTTATCATTTTCTTGAATGTACATAATGATCCTGCATTTTTTACATCACTCCCCAAATTATTCAGTAGTTTTATTCCTTGAATTAAAGTACACTCTTCAAACTAGTCCTGAATTTGGGTTTTACAAATATCTCTGTCCCTTTAAGGTTATACCAACTCTTTCTCTTAACAAATTTTACTTGGATGTTTAAAGGTAATGTGTTTTTGTGGGCCTTATACATAACCAGTAGAATATTATAATCAACCAAATCAAAGAACTTCATTTTTGCACGGAAGAGATATCTACTGAAAATAAGAGGAACCCGTGAAATTCCTTATATTTTTTATTATAAGAAGGTGAATAAGTCACTACAATAATGAATCTTTAGCCTTTGAAACAGTCTAGAGGTTGAGTGAAAATCCAATTTAGTCCAATAGGTCTCTTTAGAGGTTAACAAAGTTCATAGATATCCAGTTTGGTGTAAATCTGATCATGTATGTGTGATTTAGAGCCAATCATGAGCAAAGTGGGCGGGGCTAAAATGTTTTATTCAAACTACTGCACCAATGTATTGAGTAGATCTATCGGATGATGCCCACAAAATTTGATGCAGATCGGATCATATATGTTTGATTTAGAGCAAAACGTGCAAGGTGGACAGGGCTAAAGTGATCTAGTTACTACCACACTAAAATGCTGTGCAGGTCTCCATGATGATGCGCACATAATTGGGTACTAGTTGGATCATGTATGTGTGATTTAGAGTAAAACGTGTGCAAAGTGTGAAGGGCTAAATTCATCTTGTCAAACTTGTTGTAACTTGGCACTTTATAAACAAAGTGAATTGAGTTGGTCCCCAAATGTTTTGAGAGACTGGTGGCATGGGACATTTAGGAATTCCTATCCCAACTTCCTTTGATCCTAATAAATATACATACAGAGCTAACAGATCCACTGCTGATGCCATCTCAACTGCCATCCACACTGCTCTGACACACTTAAAACTCCCTGAGTCCTACATCAGGATGCTCAATCAACTTTAGCTTGGCCTTTAATACCATTTGTCTCGACATCCTAGTGGACAAACTGGCTGCCCTACACTTCCTTCCCACCACTTCTGCCTGGATTAGGGTCTTTCTTACAAATCATCCTTAGTCTGTAAGGATTGGTGCCCGCAGCTCCTCCACCCTGACACTCAGCACTGGCTCCCCCAAGGCTGTGTACTGTATTTACTTCTATTTGCCATCTATACCCACGGAGTCTGCACCCAAACACCATGTTCAAGCATAGGGTGGGTCATAAGTGTACTTGGTACCAGGTCACCTTACCCAAACATTGATGATTCATTTTGTAATATGACTTGCCACCCTACGTTTTGGACACTTGGATGAAAAGAAGGGTAGAGCTGTCAACTGATCACCATCTGGTGAGTTGGATCTGGTGGCTAATGGCAAGGCCATGAATAAGGACTTTTGGCTGGTCTTGAGGCAGCTCTGGCAACCCGTTTGGCAATTTAGTAAAGGAAAGCATTCACAGTCCAATGTTGTACTTGGTTTGGGTATGGAACTGTTGACCTGGACTGAGGAAATTGTTGAATGGTGGAAGGAATACTTTGAGGATCGCTTCAATCCACCCTCCATGTACTCCTTTGAGGAGGCCGTCTAAAGACAAGTCCATTACATGCCAGAGGGTGCCAAGGTAGTCAAAAACCTCTATAGTGGCAGGACACCAGGGGTGGATAAGATTGACCCCAAGATGCTGAAGCCTCTTGATATTGTGAGGCTGTCATATTTGACACATCTCTTTAGCATCACATGAAGGACAACCTTTGTGGAGTGGCAGACCGGGGTGGTGGTTCCCATTTTTAAAAAAAGGGAACTGGAAAGTGTGTTCTAACTATAGTGGAATCTTACTTCTCACCCCCTAGGGAAGGTTTACTCCAGGGTGTTGAAAGGGAGGCTCTGATCGATTGTCAAACCTTGGATTAAAGAGGAGCAGTGTGGCTTTCTTCCTGGTCGATTTACAGTTGATGGTAGGGTGGAGTGGGATATGGATTGACTGACTGGGGCCTCATCCTCAGCATTGAGGGCATTGCTTCAGTCAGTTATGGTGAAGAAAGAGCTGTGTCAAAAGGCAAAACTCTTGATTTACTGGTCTATGTTCCGACCCTCACCTATGGTCATGAGGCATGGATCATAACCAAAAGAATGAGATCCCAGATACAAGCAGCCAAAATGAGCTTCCATGGTAGGGTGCCCAGGATCAGCCTTAGAAATAGGGCAATGCTCCTCTGAATTGAAAGGAGCCAGTCGAGATGGTTTGGGCAGCTGATTAGGATGCCTCCTGGATGCATCCCTTTAGAGTTGTTCCAGGCACGTACTGCTAGTAGGAGGCCCCAGGGAAAACCCGCTGGAGGGTAACAAAACTGTAAAAAACTGGCCTAGAAACAACTTGGGGTTCCTCAGGATGAGCCGGAAAATGTTGCTGGAAAGAGGGATGTTTGGGTTTCTCTCCTGGACCTGTTGCCTTTCTTGACCTCTCTATGGATAGGTGCCAGGAGATGTATTTTCAGGAACATTTCTAGAAATAATAATTTTGAAGGACAACTAGATATTTTATCCATTTTTTAATTTTCTTAATGATTGTATTAACTGTTTACCATTATACACGGTGTATCAGAAAAAATGATACACTCAGAAAAATCACCATAAACTTGACATAATAATTTTGAAAATGTGGGCATAACCTTTGGTAGAGGGGATCATTCTGTTTCGAATGACACCAAAATCTTAGTTAACGCTTCACGCTCCAGTGAGCAGGGGCAGTTGGAAATTCACAAAATTCATGTCCTTTGCGCAAGGACATGTGAGGGTTAAAATATGATCTGTCACATAAAATTAAAAGCTTGGATGGTGTTTTACAGGCATACCAAGGCATTTTTAA
This sequence comes from Austrofundulus limnaeus, assembly GCF_001266775.1. Taxonomy (NCBI): domain Eukaryota; kingdom Metazoa; phylum Chordata; class Actinopteri; order Cyprinodontiformes; family Rivulidae; genus Austrofundulus; species Austrofundulus limnaeus. The sequence continues at coordinate 161,914 of NW_013952770.1, forward strand.
AATAATTGACCCTTTCATGTCCTAACATCGAAAAAAAAATCTCATTTTTGAGTGGATCATAACCATGGGTTAACAAACACATGTGAAGTGGCTGTGGACAAGTCAATCCTACCAACTAACATTACATGTAATGTACTGTACATGTACATTAGTGGGTGTTACATGTAATTATTCCATAACCTGGTACAAGATCTTGTGGTCATGTGGTCATTTTCTTTCAATAAAACAGCATGATCACAAACATCACCTTATCCTATGCAGACAATTGCAACGATTGTTCCGAGCTGTCTCACTGTCTTCCGCAACGTTAACAAGTACTGTGCTTCTCGGACCAGCCACAATCTCAACAAGGGGAGGTCCGGCCAACAAAAGACCCAATGCACACCAGCCAACATTGAAGCAGTCAGAAACCTCTTTGAAGAGCAACATGCTGGAGAAGCATGAGAACCCTAACATTTGGAAACTCATGTTGGAACTGCTCAAGGACAGAGTGAACACTTTTCATTTGGAGGTATTCAGTAACCAGGAAAGACCTCAGCTGAGCGGTGAACTGTGGTCGGGCCATTTTACACCATACAGGCTAAGGGAGGAAGAGAGACAACTGCACAGGTGCTGACAGGTTTTATGTCCAGGAATTATGCAATTGTCTGCATAAGATAAGGTGATGTTTGTGATCATGTTGTTTAAATGAAAGAAAATTACCACACGATCACATGATCTTTTACTAGGTTTTGTCATAATTACATGTTATATCCCCTAATACATGTACATATAATGTACATGTACAGTACATTGCATGTAATGTTAGTTGGCTGGATTGACTTGTCCACGGCCACTTCACGTGTTTGTTAACCCTTGGTTGTGATCCACTCAAAAATGAGATATTTTTGTTACGACGTTAGGATATGAAAGGGTTAATTATTTTAAAAATGCCTTGGCATGCATGTAAAACACCCTCTAATCTTTTAATTTTACGTGACAGATCGCATTTTAACCCTCACATTTCCTTGCGCAAAGGACATGAATTTTGTGAATTTCCAACTGTCCCTGCTCACTGGAGCGTGAAGCGTAAACTAAGATTTTGGTGTCATTCGGAGCAGAATGATCCCCTCTACCAAAGGTTACGCCCACATTTTCAAAATTGTTATCTACGTTAACTTTATGGTGATTTTTTTCTGAGAGTATCATTTTTTCTGATACACCGTGTATAATGTTGACAGTAGAAAAAAGTGGATATAGTGCTCATACTACCTGCAATAAAAGAACAATCACAGTCAACACAAATTACTTTTATTTGCACTTTCCATTCTTGCTTTTCATTCTTTTTTAGTTTTGAACTGCATTTATTAAAATCCCTGATTCACACCTGAAATGACTTTATGACAATGAATTTCAAACTTTTAAAGCATGATATTTAATTCTGCTCTCAAAGCTATCCCATTCATTTTATAATAATATTGTCTTACTTACTTCTAATAATCTTTTGGATATTAAATCCCATCTCTTGTGTGTGGCAGTCTGGATCTTTAAAGCCCTGATGGCTGAAGTGTTAATAAGCTAACTAATAAAAGAAAAAGAAGAGTATTTAGGCTGTCATGGTTGGCTTCCCAGCTGCAGGGGCTCTGTTGTTTGTTTTGAAGCACTAATAATGGCTGCGCAGACTTATAATTATGAACTTAGTGAGGTGAGGAAATTACTAGAGATGAAGAGACAGCAGGGGAGCAGACTGTTGGAAGGCATATAGAGTCTGTTCCTGACTCACTCCAGTTACAGAAGATGGAAATGAATGAACATCAGTCAGAAAACAACCCACTTATATCATTTTAAAAGAAAGAAAGCTTCAATAAAAATGCAAAAAATATATTTTGTCTTTTAGCTATAAATTTAAATAACTTTTTTTGGCTCTTAACAATCACCGGAAAGCCCACGTTCCATTTGACACATTCATTCTTTTTATGGTATTTTAGGTCTGGATGTTAAGGGGTTTTAATTAAAATTGTTTCATAGTGCCCAATATAACAAAACAACCTAAACAAAATGCGTCTTTTAACTCATAAAAACCAACATTACTGAACTGGTATAAAAAAATTGAGCACAGATGAACTGTCTTTTTCAACAAAGAAGAACTGTCCAGAGGATCTATTAAGCTTTTTAAAATTTATTTATTTATTTATTCATTTATTTATTTATTTATTTTCTACATGGATTATTGAGATGCTTCAGGAAAACATTGAACTGGATGAAGGTATTAGGGTATTAGGTAAGGTAAGGTATTAGGTAAGGTATTAGGGGTGGCAAAATCTACAGTTTGGTACATCCTTAGAAAAAGAGAAAGCACTAGTGAACTCATCAATACAAAAAGACTTGGACGCCCAATAAAGAAAAGTGGTGGATGATTGCATAATATTTTTTATGGTACTTCACAACAGCCAACCAAGTGAACAACATTCTAACAACATACCAAAAAGAGAAGACTAATAAAAGTACATACAAAAGATTCACTATATAATGAAATCCATTCAAAAGCCTCAAGAATAAAAAGGCTAGATTGTACAGTTCTGGAAGAACATTTTTTGTACAAATGAAAGCAAGATTGATGGAAAGAAAATGGTATGACAAAGGCGAGGTACAGCTCATGATTCAAAATATATCACATTGTAGCATTTTCCTGCATATAAATAATCATTTCTGATTAGATTTCACTTGTTCCTATGACTGCTCAAAAAAAGGAAGAAAACCCCACTTTAACTTCAGACTATTTCTAAAGACTTTGCATGGAACTTCCTTTGTGGCTCGAATTAACATCTCTCACACCTTCCCCCACTATAGACTTTGTGACGACGCCCCAGCAGTCAAACTGAAAGAATTTACATTCTGATAAGTCCTTGTTGCTTCCATCCCCCATAAAGACTGCCTGTTGGTTCCCCTTCAAAGGGACCATAATGCCTTTAACCAGACTCTTCAGCATGACTGAGAACAAAGGAACACACATTCTTCATTAAATGTTAAAAAAGAGAGAACAAGATTGAATGTTTTTATTCAACTGTCTGTTTTCATATATCTTAATCAAAGAAATGTAATTTACCTGTTTCTTTTTACAGAAAGAACAAAACCCATTGAAGCTCTACTGTGTTCTTTTTTTAACTGTTTGCCCACTAAGGACTCAGTGTGGTAACTGTGTGGTTAATTGTTTGATGAAATGTTTTCCTGAAGGTGTGTGTTTTATTCCATGATTTAATCCTTAGAAACTTAGGACTTGAATTTTAATAATTAAGTGTGACACTCTTATTTTACTGAGGCAAGCAGATGTCTCTCCCCTTTAATTAGATGCAAGATAATTAAACTAAAACACTACCTTTTTCTTTGTCCTGAAATAAAGTTTTCCCTCCAAAACAGATTTGATTTGTTAAAAAACTTTTCCTGTATAAGGTGTAACATTTTTATTGGCCAACTAAAACCTTGACTCCGCCCATAACAGAGGTTTTAAAAAGCTTAGCACACTCCCAATCTCTAAGAAGACAAAGCAGAAGAAGAGTTTTTGAGAGTTTTTGAGAGTTTTTCAACATCAGAACCCAGAAACAGCTGTCCAGAAGCTCAGCTGAGGCCCTTCCTCCCAGCCCCTCTCCATGGGCTGGGCAGGATGTTGTCATTTTGCATCTCCAGCTGGTTTAACGAACACCGTTTAATATCGACTCAATATCTGAGTTTGATTTTATAGGTTAAATAAGCTAATTGTAATTCATGCGTCATTTTAGTTCGTTTTCTCTACAAAGTTGAAATCAAATTAAGAAGTCTTGCAGCCACCTGGGAAGAACCGGCCACCCCGCTGTTACCAGCTCACCACCCACCTTTCTGACTGAAGGGCCAGCAGCTGAACAGACACCCTGAGTGTCCGACCGGCCACTACACTGAAGCAGTTCTTTGGGGAACGTCACCTGAGATCCTTCGGTCAGCCGACGCCTACTTCTGGTACCGCAATCAGCAGAACAAAAGGGTAAAAGTGAACATTTGTCCTGGTGACACACAGGTGCTCAGACGTAATTTGATTCTTATCGTTGTATGAGATTTGGTAAACTAAACAATTTTTCTCCCTAATTTAACTAGGACCCCCTTAGTTAAATCCACAGCTAAAGCAAAACTCACCCCACATCATTCCAAACCTCAAACTCACCGCTCAGTGTTTATTTTATTTGTTTGTTTGTTTGTTTGTTTATTCACTTGTGATTGCAAACTCTTTCAGTTTTTAGATGGTTTAATTATGTCATCACTCATTACTCACCATAGTTATAAATACATTTAATCTGTAAATAAATGGCCCATGGAGAACGTGCCAACATAAGCTAAAGTCACTTTTGTGTCTTGATAAAAAAGTATTATTGGTTCTGATAAGACAAGGACTTTACAAATATATACAATATGTATATATATATATATATAT
>NW_013952770.1:166361-169286 GCF_001266775.1 Austrofundulus limnaeus
ATATATATATACAAATAAAGTTACAGGTTTTCGTCTCTTTCCTTGGTTAATCCTTGACCAACTTAAGAGCGTGGTGCCTCGAGGTAAGATAATTTCTGTATTTTAATAATTCACAAATTATCCATTTTAGAATATACCCAAACCCCTACAACATCATCTGTAAAAAAAATGTGGAAACAGTGCAATACATGGCTGCACGTGGCACTGGGTCACTAATGTTTATTGATAGCTGAGTTTTTAGCTGCTTTTAAAAAAAGCTCCACTGAATCCACAGTTTTTAGAGATTGAGGTAATGCGCTCCAAAATTTAGGAGCTACTACCTGAAATGTTCTGTCCCCATGTGTCCTTAGTTGGGACCAAGAAACAAGGACATGATTGGAGTTATTGGACCTAACTGTGTGTTGGTACAGAAAAGTGAAGTAGATCTGTTATATAAGTGAGGTCCTGGGGCCTCATGCATAAAGGATTGCGCAGCTTTCACACTAAAAGTTGACGTAAGGACAAATTTAGAAAAGTGTGCCACACCAAAAAATTCAGATGAATAAAACTGTGCACTGACTGGTAGGCCTGATGGACAGAGCTTCATCAGAGCTAAACAAAAAAGAAATATAAAGCTCCTATGTTGAACAGTTTCTGAGTTATAAGCATTTTTGCAATGTCCAGAGACCACTTTTTCAGAAAACTGGGGTCCAGGGGGGTCAGGGGCACTGATTGGTGGGCCTGATGGAAAAAGCTTCATCAGAGCTAAACAACAAAAGAAATCTGAAGCTTCTATGTTGAACAGTTTCTGAGTTACAAGCATTTTTGCATGTCCAGAGACTGTTTTTTTTTTCAGAAAATTGGAGGTCCAGGGGGGTGGGGGGCACTGATTGGTGGGCCTGATGGATAGAGCTTCATCAGAGCTAAACAACAAAAGAAATCTGAAGCTTCTATGTTGAACAGTTTCTGAGTTATAAGCATTTTTGCATGTCCAGAGACTGTTTTTTTTTTCAGAAAATTGGAGGTCCAGGGGGGTGGGGGGCACTGATTGGTGGGCCTGATGGATAGAGCTTCATCAGAGCTAAACAACAAAAGAAATCTGAAGCTCCTATGTTGAACAGTTTCTGAGTTACAAGCATTTTTGCATGTCCAGAGACTGTTTTTTTTTTCAGAAAATTGGAGGTCCAGGGGGGTGGGGGGCACTGATTGGTGGGCCTGATGGATAGAGCTTCATCAGAGCTAAACAACAAAAGAAATCTGAAGCTRCTATGTTGAACAGTTTCTGAGTTATAAGCGATTTTGCATGTCCTGACACCCCCACTTTGAAAGGAGCCCCCTCCTCAAATATGGGGTCTATCGTAAAACCGTGGGCTGGTGCAGTGTAGGTGGGACTCATCTACAGCCCTGCCAAGTTTCATGTTGATCGGTGCAGCCGTTTTTGTGGGACGGTTGACCAAAAATCACTGAAAAAAAGAAAAAAAATCAATACGAAAACAATATGACTCCCGCTTACGCTTCGCATGCGGGGGTCATAATAAGGAGTGGGGTGTCATTGTTTATGTGGCGCATTCGCACGGGATAACCAAAGCCTGAAATTTACAGACATCTCCCGAATGTGATATTGAAGCCTGGTTAGTTGTTGTCTATTTAGTTGAACACGGCGTTGAACGGACGTTAAAAAAAAGCAATAAACATCACGTTATCCACTTTTTCTGCTCTCCTTTCTTCCTACGCTACAGCAAGCGCTGTCATCTCCACAGACGACACACCCCCACCCTACACCCATGTGCGGGTACGAGTAGTAGCCTTCTTTTTAATTTTTTTCTACATTTTTTTGGGCGGGGTTGGAAGTCGTGATGCAGGCTCTTTGTTTTCCTTTATTGAATGAGAAAACTGGAGGAAAAGTTCTGTGCTGCTGGAAATTACAGCGCTGCTGTCCCTCCCTCCACAAAACAGCAGAAACTGCTGGATGAAAGTCAGAAGACATGCGCAGTCAGTTCAGTTTTCCACAATCAGAATAAGATGATCAAATTAAGTGTTTACATGCACGCGGTTCAGATTATCAATTGGCATAAACCACCTCTCTTATTCCGATTACAAATTCATTCGGAGTGAACTGAATCGGATCAGAATAATCCGAATGGGTTGTTTACATGACACATTTTTATTCCGAATGGCTGTTTAATCTGATTACTTATGTCCATGTAAACATAGCTAATGTTTTGTGTGGTAGTACTGTAGCTGAGTCATTCTTGACATACACTATGAATGCTGACAGATCGCACAAAATGACTGTTTAAAACTTTGACATGCAGAGAAGGAAGTGACATGCAATTTCTTCCTAGATTGGTGGTTTGGCATTAACAGTAATTTTATTCCATTTATTGCCTTGTTCAATAAAACCTGAATTCTTGATAAACAAATATTAAATATATCCCACTCACTAACCAGCTACTACAGCAGCATTATGTTGTGGCCGATGGGTATGCAACAAAACTAAAAAAAAATAATACAAGCAGACTCCAGAGCCCTCATTTGAGAGGGTATCAAACTTTTACAGGAGACTAGTTTTAATTTTGTTTTCCCTTTCTGTATTGTGGTAAAGGTCTGGTAAAAAGTTTGAATTATTTTACTTCAGACAGACAGCGGGGGGAGAGTGTATTTTAATGAAGACAACACAGCTCTATGGATCATTAGGTCATGCATAATTAAAGACGGAAGAAACTTGAGTGTTTGATTAAAAGAGAGTTTGTCAGAAGACACCGTTAAATTTTGTTGATACACATGCATGGACAGATGCAGATAAACATAGAGCATACAGAAATTGCAACATATTCTTGTCTGATTTATTGATGTAAAATGTAACAGGATTATGATGCAGGAATTTGACACACACACACACACACACACACACACACACACACACACACACACACACACACACAC
>NW_013952770.1:170667-172110 GCF_001266775.1 Austrofundulus limnaeus
GATGCATCTCAGTAATCCAGGTAAAAAATCAAAGGAAAAAAAATTGTATAGGTCCTCTGGACGGGTTCTTCTTTAATGAAACGTTTCGTCTCTCTTCCAAGAGACTTCTTCAGTCTGAGAGTTTCAGGCAAAATTCAGGCTTTTATGTCCTGCCTCCAGGTGAAACTCTCATGAATTTTGCCTGAAACTCTCAGACTGAAGAAGTCTCTTGGAAGAGAGACGAAACGTTTCATTAAAGAAGAACCCGTCCAGAGGACCTATACAATTTTTTTTCCTTTGATTTTTTACCTGGATTACTGAGATGCATCAGGACATCTATAGAAATGACTTGTAAATGAATCAAAATCAATGCAAAGTCCACATAAATATAGAAGAACCAACCCGTGTGAGTGTGTGTTGCAGGGGGTGTGGGGGGTAAAATTTTACATGTCCATCAATAAATTTTCAGAGTAATCAAAATCCAAATAATGATTTCTCTCTTACAAGAATCCTAATTACATGTACAAGACTGTGGTGTGGTGAAATGTCATTTCAAACTTGAAAGACTCACACGAGACAGAATGAAATTTAGGAGGTTTATTGACATGACCAGACCAACAATAGTATGACATAAATAGCATTAGAGTTTGGCGCTCGGCCCCCGGCAGAGGACGAGAGTGCTGAGTGAAGTTATAATGTCATACAAGATGCTTTAAGTTAGGGGTAGGGAAGGGGGGGCTCGACACTGGTGGTGGTGGTCATGAAAAAAATCTAAAGAAGAAGCCAGCAGTTTGGGTTGAATCGCTTCATCACAGACTCCCATCCCGAGCAAACGGTGGAGAGGAAAAACTCCCTGTTATCAGGAAAAAACTTTCAGCATTACCAGGTTCAGGGCAGGCGGCCATCTGCCTCCTCGACCGGCTGGGTTGAGGGACGAGAAGCGACGCGGCCGAACGAGGAAGAACCTGTCGAGATGCACACTCTCCAGAAGACGAATGGTGGAGGAGAGGTGGTGGCAGACCGATGGCCAGCTGGCACGCAGACTGAGTGAACGAGTTGACTGGCTTTTATTTAATGGCAGGCAGAAGCTGATTGGACGACGATTGGGCACAGCTGGGCTTGAGACGAGGAGTTTTGCAGGAGCAGGTAAGGCCACCAGTCTTCCAAGTTGAACTTACGTTTAAACTCCATTTTTACTGACAATGATGTTCATAGTTTAAATCGACAAACTGTTTCAAAAAAGGACATGTAAGAACATGAAACTGCTATCATTGCTCTAGGCAGGATGGCAATGCAGGATCACTTCACTGAAGTACTGTACATAAGAAATTTCCTAACCTAAATAGTAAACAAAACATCCATAAAAACACTTTGAAACACTATTCATTGTCCTTTTTCTCTTCTAAGAAACAAAGATAACTTTTAGTACACACACACACACACACACACACACACACACACACA
>NW_013952770.1:173234-184820 GCF_001266775.1 Austrofundulus limnaeus
TAATAAATGTTTACATGCACCAGGCTTTTATTCTGAATAGAAGCACTGACAGCGCAGTTGCTAACTTTCCCTTAAAAAACACAGAAAAAGTTATACTTTCATCAAGAATATAAACAAACAGCTTCTGAGTGCTCAGAACGGACCTGCGACAGGGTTTAATAATGGTGGAGATGGCACTGCACTGCAACTAGTGCTGCTGTCCCTCCCTCCCTCCACAAAAGAGCAGAAACTGGTAGATGAAAGTCAGCAGACGCGCGCAGTCAGGTCAGTTTTCCACAATCAGAATAAAATGGTCGGATTAAGTGTTTACATGCATGTCGTTCGGATTATCAATCGGCGATCTGGCGAATCTGGAACTGGAGAGGATGATGGAATGTGTGATAACTCAGGACCAGGAGTGAAGATTGGTGACTCTGATGACTCGAGGACTGATAATTTGAAGACTGGAACCGGTGACTCGGGTGTGGAAACCGGAACCAGTGACTTGGGTGCGGAGATGGGACCGACGAGTCTGGATCTTCTGAAGACTTAAACCCTGAAGACTCTGAATACTGGAATTTGGAAGACTCTGAAGACTGGAACTCTGAAGACTCTGAAAATGGAGCGGGGCCAGATGAAGATGGCTAGGCAGGCAAAGTTGGTGATGCAGGACCAGGCTTGGATGATAAAGATGAATTAGAATTAGAATTCATTTTAAAATTCTGGTTTTAACTTTTAGAGCCTTACTTGATCAAGCCCCCTCATATATCTCAGATTTGATCCAGCTTCACACACCATCTAACAGTTTGAGGTCATCAGGTCTGATGTTGTTGGTGGCACCCCGCACACATTTTAAATCCAGAGGGGATCGGTCTTTCCAAGCAGTTGTACCTCGGCTCTGGAATGCACTGCCCCAACTTATACACAGCCTTGGTTCTATTGATGCTTTTAAAAAAAAAACATCTGAAAACTTTCTTTTACAAACAGGCTTTTAGCTAAGTGTTTTCTTTCTTTCTTTCTTTCTTTTTTTTGCTAATTGTACTCGTATGAATGTAATGCTACGGTGATGTTTTACTTTACTAATTGACTTTATTGTTTTTATTCTATTTTATGAGGCGCTTTGTGATTTCATGTCTAAGAAAGGTGCTAACTTTACTTACTTATGAAGCAGGACCAGGGGTCTCATTTATAAAGGATTGCGTGGAAACCATACTAAAAGTGAACGTACGGCCAAAAGGCGGAAATGGCGTATGCCAAAAAAAATTCAGATTTATAAAACCGTACGTACGCWCGTTTCTGCGCATCTTTCCTTTATAAATCACAGCCGCACGTCAGAGTTTGCGCACGAGGTCCCGCCTCAGGTTCTACCCTCTACACGCCCACACTCAACCATAAACAGTCAATGRAAAGTACCTCATGAATGTTAAGATGTATTTAAATCAGTCAGCTGATCAATGCCAACAAAAGTGATTGGTTCAGACACGCTCCATCGTGCGTCTGGAGGTTGACAGGTGCTGACTGACAGCTGCTCACGTGAACAGAATGTCTGTAACTGACACAGATTTTCACTCATTTTGCTTTAGAGTAATGTAACGATTTTTATAAAAAATAAAAATAAAAAAACTCAGCTTCAAATCAATCTCCCATCAGAGCCTGCAGGACGATAAAAACAATAAATTAAATTAAATAAGTCAGGTAAAATTAGAAATAAGTCCCCCGCTCTTCTCCTCGTCCTCTCCCCCTCCTGCCTGCTCTGTTACCCGCGGCAGACCCCCGCCCCGCGCGCGCATGCATGCACACACACACACACGCACGCACGCATCCCCCCCGCGCGCGCGTGACAAACACGGACTGGATACACGCTCTGCGCGTGTATCCAAAGCTTTTGCTGTCCTGCTGTTCTTATCGGGGAGGGGTCTGTGTGGGTCAGGGTCGTCTGAGGAGGAAGCAGATGAAGGGAGTTGCGCACGGGAACTTTTATTTAAGTCTGATTCTGAAGGTAAATTAAATATCCGACAGTGATCATCACACAGTGTGGCTCTAATTCCTCACTTCACCATCTGTGTCGCAGTTTCACGTCTCCAAAATGAGCGTACGCATGGGTCAGAGCTGGCGTGAGGCACCGCACATTTTCACGTCAAGTTTGGATTTTATAAATCACAACCTTGGCGTAAAAAGTGGCGTACGCAAGTTTCTGGGCTCAAATTGTGCGTACGCAAGTTTTATAAATCTGACCCCAGGTAACGATGATGTGGAACCAAATGATACGGACGTGAACTAGGATAGAGATGTGAATAACTCAGGTGGAAGCAGAGAGTACCCAGAATACTCAGGACAGAAACTATCATCCTCAGGATCATAGTCAGGGTCATATTCATATTCTTAGTCGTACTCTGATGACTCAAACTCTGGATACTCGAAGGCCTCAGGATACTCCATTAATACAGGATTGAATGATGAAGATGATGCAGAACCAGATGATGATGATGCAGGGCCAGTTGATGCAGAACCAGATGATGCGGAACCAGATGATGATGATGATGATGTAGGATAAGATGATGATGAAGATGATGCAGGATAAGATGATGATGGAAATGATGCAGGACTAGATGATGGAGATGATGCAATGACCTCGGAAACTGCAGCAGACGTGATGATCTCGGCTGGAGCTGCAGCTGACGAGGAGAACTCGGCTGAAGCTGCAGCAGATGAAATGAGCTCAGGAGGGGCTGCAGCTTCCCCCCCTCCAAGGATGCCAAAACAGGTCTCAGGAGCGTCAACCCTCTCTGGAGCGCCTGAGATCGAGGAGGCGTCAACTCTCTCTGGAACGCTGGAGACTGAAGACCCCCAGGATTCCCTGGGCGGCGGCACTGAGAGAACAGACACAGGGCGGGACCCCATTGCAGTGGTTTCCGGAACCAACCCTGGAGTCACTGCCGCTCTCTTACGGCTGCGACGACAAAACAAACTCGGGGGGTGAGAACTGAGGTGAAAGAGTAATGGCGAGGACACAAGAGGGAGGTAGAGCACCAGACACTAAGCACACAAAATATACACAAAATAGAGATTGTCACAGACACTACTTGAGATTCTCATTTCTCACCCAGTGCTAGAGATACCCAGTTGTCTCATTTGATGTGATGGCTTAACTGGTGGATCCTTTTGGCAAGAGTCCACACAAATTCAGAGCTAACCTTAACATTAGCTCAGGCTAAAAAGATAACATGCTAACCCCGATTAGCATATTTTTATGCACACAAACAAGCGTTTAATTTAGGGGGAAAAATCGTACATACATTATAAGGTTAAACATTCCAAAAACTTGCCCAACAATTGTAGACTCTTCATCCAAAGGCATTTGAAGTCCGTTTTCCCCTTAGCTTAGCTCTATCAGCCTCCTTCAGTAAATCATAGCAGTCAACTCCTGCAGGCTAAGATGACTTTTTACATGAGCCTCACTTAGATCTCGCCCTCTCCAATTTGACTACGCATTTGGTTTACATCAACCAATAGTTTAAAAGAAAATACACGATTTAAAGCATTAGGTTGTGAACAAATAAACAGTATCTTAGTCAAGGAAAATAAAAAAATAAACACTTTAGTTGCTTAAAGAATATTTTTAAACAATATTAAACAAATTATAAATGTAATCAGTTACTTAAACTACAAGCATCTTAAAGACAAAAACATGGATGACTCTTAATTTTTTGCTTCTAAACTCAGATAAGAACATCTTAGGAATCGACTTTGCAGTCTTTCACTTCCTCTGGATGGCATTAATTGTTATGATTCTGCCACTGTCTGCCCTGATCTAGTCCCAGTTTGGTTTTATTATTTCATCTCATGTCCCAGTTCACTCTCAATCTTGTTCCCAGCCTTTCAGTTCACATCCAGCTCCTACTCATTGCTCTTGCCCCTCTTGTCACAGAAACACTAATCAAGCTCATTCCACTCACCTGTCTGCAGCAGTATTTAACCCAGTCTCATTCTCCAGCTCCTTGCCAGATTATCAGCAGCCTTGCCTATGATTCTCCAGCGTTCTTGTCCCTTGTCCTGCTCTTGCCTCGTGTCCCCGACCTTGCTCATGTCTCCTGGTTTCATGTCTCCTGCCTCAGCCCCTGTCTGATCCCTCCTGCCATTTGCTCTCACGGTAACAACCTTTTTTCTGTCCTTTGGATTTTTGTCTCTCGCCTGCTCCCTGAACGGCACTGCGCCACATCTGACCTGTCGGATCTCGACCTCGGAACGCACCTCTGGATCATCAGCTCATTCACCTCCCTCAAACTTGGTAACATCCTCTGACCACCCGTGCATGTCCCTTGCCCCATTTCTGACCACGAGTAAGTCCAGCGATCCATTCGCTCCTCCCGGCAACACAGCCCAGAACCAAAGCACTTCTGCTGTTGTTTCTACCCGGTCCTCATCTCAGCAGGAAAGGTTGGTGATCTTTTTTCTCACAAATTTTATCGTGTTCCTAACCTAGCCTAATCTTGAGATTTTGTGTCCAGAACTGACGACCCCGGATTCCGGTCCCAGCCTTCCAGCCAAATTTTCTAACAATAAACTTGTTAAAACTTTGACGTTGTTCGGTATTCATTCAGAGCTCAAAACACGAACCTTAACAGATAATAGGGCCACAATGAGCACTGAACCGAACGCAACCCGGAAGGCAAGTATTGAGGGAGCTTTAAATGATTTGGGTGAAAGTATTCGTAACATTAATACAACTTTAAGCAACTTATCATTGTCTGGTAATGTTACGTCTCCCTCTGCTGGAGGACCAGCAGCATCACTTAATGTTTCAAGACTTGAGCCTTCTCCATGTATGGAGCCCCGTTTGTGCCCACCTGAAAAATTCAAGGGCGATTCTGATCAGGGTCGGGCTTTTCTCACACAATGTGAGATACAATTCGAATTAAAACCCTCATCATTTCCTTCTGAGCGTTCTAAGGTCGCTTATGTTAATCCACTATTGTCTGGTAAAGCCAAGTTATGGGGGACTGCTGAGTGGCAGAGAGATGCACTCATTTGTTACAAGTACAAAGACTTTGCTAAGGAACTACTCAGAGTTTTTTGTCCAGTTCTTCCACATCGTGAAGCGTCCAGAGGCCTTTTCGTCCAGAGGCCTTTTAACAATCAAACAAGGGAACAAGAGAGTCACAGAGTTTATAATTGATTTTCATACCCTAGCCGTTGACAGCCGGTGGAATGATGAGGCTCTGCAGGATGCCTTCTTGCAGGCATTAAACGAGGACATCAAAGACGAACTGGTGACTCGAGATCCACCCCAGTCCTTACAGGAATTGGAAGACCTGGCGACACACATCGATCTAAGGCTACATGAGCGAAGGCAGAAACGACGAGGTAAAAGCTTCACTGGCACTTATTTGTTACCTTCCAGGAACACCGAGACACAGGTCAGAGGAATTCAGACCGTTACCACCCCAATGGTCCGGACGACTGTGGAACCAATGCAGATCGGCAGGTCAAAGATTTCATTGGAAGAGAGGACTCATCGGAGGAATGAAGGTCTGTGCTTATACTGTGCTGGTGTTGGACACATTGCCATTAATTGCCCTGTAAAGCCAAAAAGAACCAAGACTCATGTTTTTAGTCCTGCCCAAGTGAGCCACTCTCTCCCTGTGTTGTCTGCAGATTTGAATGTATCAGGTAAAATTCATGCTGTGAAATTATTCATTGACCCTGGGGCCGATACAAGAGTTTATTGATCACAAGTTTGCTCTTTCTCTGGGACTACAGATCTGCCACTCTGAGAGAAATCATAAGATTCATGCGCTGGATGGTCATAACCTCAACCACACCAGTTCTGAGACCCCGCCTATTAAGATGACAATTGGAGGTAACAAGACAGAAGAAATAACCTTTCTGGTAATCACATCACCCAATCTTCCTATCGTCCTTGGAGCTACCTGGTTGGAGAAACACAACCCCCACATAGACTGGGTCAATAAGGAAATTATGGGTTGGTCAGAACAATGCTCATTCAATTGTCTGTTCACTGCTAATCCTGAGAAGGAACCTTGTAATGAGACCGAGTACATCCCCAATCTACAAAATTTTCCTGCTTGTTATCATGACTTGAAGGAAGTATTTAAAAAAGAAAAAGCCACTTGTTTACCACCACATCGACCATATGACTGTTGCATTGACCTACTACCTGGCACCACACCACCTAGGGGCAAATTGTACTCCTTATCCAAACCTGGGAATGAGGCCATGAAGGAGTACATATCCGAGTCCTTGAGAGCAGGTATTATGAGGTCGTCCTCCTCTCCTGCGGGGGCGGGGTTCTTTTTTGTAGGGAAGAAGGACGGATCTCTTCGCCCCTGTATTGACTATCGATGTTTGAATGACATACTGTAACTGTGAAGAACCGATACCCTCTACCACTAATGAACGCTGCTTTTGATTTAATTCAAGGGGCAAAGATTTTCACAAAGCTTGATCTTCGTAATGCGTACCATTTGGTGAGAATCAGGGAAGGTGATAAATGGAAGACGGCTTTTAACACTCCTTCAGGACATTTCGAATATCTAGTAATGCCTTTTTGGATTAACCAATGCTCCTGCCGTGTTTCAAAATATGGTTAACGACGTTTTGAGTGATTTCATCAATGTCAATGTTTTTATCTACCTGGATGACATTCTGACTTTTTTCTAAAGATATCGAATTACACCAGGAACTGGTCCGTACCATTCTACTTCGACTTCTCCAGAATAAGCTGTATGTTAAAGCCGAAAAATGTGAGTTTCACACTACTGACACCACTTTCTTGGGTTTTAAAATATCTCCTGATCAAATCTCCATGGACCCAGCCAAGGTACAGTATCTGCAGTTCAAGATTGGAACACACCCCAGACTCGCAAACAACTACAGCGCTTTTTAGGTTTCGCTAACTTTTACAGATGCTTCATCAAGAACTACAGTTCTATCGCTGTTCCACTCAACAAACTAACCTCTATCAAGACCAAGTTTTTGTGGAATTCGGAAGCGGAAGAGGCATTCAAGTCTCAAGACAATGTTCACCACAGCCCCAATCCTTCACTTTCCTGATATTGAAAAACAGTTTATTGTGGAGGTTGATGCGTCCAACTCTGGAGTCGGGGCCATCCTAAGTCAGAGATTCACCAACAACAAAGTTCACCCATGTGCTTTCTTTTCTAGGTCTCTCTCTCCTGCAGAAAGGAATTATGATGTGGGCGATCGGGAACTGTTGGCGGTTAAGCTGGCTTTGGAGGAGTGGAGGCACTGGTTGGAGGGTGCTTGCATGCCTTTTCTTGTCCTGACTGATACAAGAACCTTGAGTATTTTAAATCTGCTAAAAGATTAAATCCACGACAGGCCAGATGGGCTCTATTTTTCAGCTGTTTCAACTTTGTTTTATCTTACAGACCCGGGACCAAGAACACAAAACCGGATGCCCTGTCAAGAGTTCATGAGTCTGACCCAACCAAAGACGACCGGGGGGTTCATTCATCCAGATACTGTGCATCTGGCCGTAACCCAAGTCGAGGGAAGTCAGGGCAGCCCACCAGAACCACCCACCTCCCAATGAATGCCCGGATGGTAAACTCTTCGTTCCAGACCACCTTGTTGGTAAAGTATTGGAATTTTGCCATTCTTCACGTCTTTACTGCCATCCGGGTATCACCAAGACTATTAGTATAGTTAGGTCTAAGTTCTGGTGGGGTTCCCTAGAAAGGGACGTCAGAGACTTCATTGGATCTTTTATTCAATGTGCCCTGGCTAAATCCTCTCGACAGCCACCGGCGGGTCTCCTCAGGCCTCTCCCTATACCATCACACCCTTGGTCACATCGTTCTATGCATTTTGTGACTGGTCTGCCGCGGTCTGAGGGTAAGACAGTGATCCTTACGATTGTGGATCGTTTTTCTAAGATAGTACACCTTGTTCCTCTCCCCGGTCTGCCCACAGCCAAGGAAATGGCTCAAGTCTTTATGGACAATGTTTTCAGGCGTCATGGATTGCCTAACAATATAGTGTCAGACTGGGGTCCTCAGTTTATCTCAGGTTTTTGGAAAGAGTTTTGTGCCATGCTCAACATCTCTTTGAGTCTCTCTTCAGGATATCACCCTCAGACTGACGGTCAGATGGAGAGAGCCAATCAGGAGCTGGAGACCCATCAAAGCATCCTGTGTGGCAACGACGCTACCAAGTGGGCTAAAAATCTCCTCCTGGTCAAACATGCACTCAACTGCCTTCCATCAAGTTCCACGAAGCGGTCACCCTTCTATGTGGTCTATGGATTCCAGCCGCCAGTGTTTTCTGCCCACGAACGAGCAGCCCAGGTCCCCTCAGCCCATCAAGCAGCCCTTTGATGTCAGAGAGCTTGGAGAGCCGCCAAGAAGGAACTGGTAAAGTCAACCCTCGTGGCCACCAGAACGGCCAACAGGCGAAGGACTCCTGCCCCCCAGTACCAGTTGGGCGATCATGTGTGGCTCTCTACTAAGGACTTACCGCTGAGGGTAGACTGCCTTAAACTGGCTCCTCGTTTCGTGGGACAATTCCCTATCTCCAAGGTAATCAACCCAGCGGCCGTCACACTCAGACGCCCAGTCTCCATGCGTGTTCATCCCATGTTTCATGTGTCCCAGGTCAAGCCTGTCCAACGGTCCAGATTTTTGCCCTCCTCCAGACCCCCTCCTCCTGCCCGAGTCATGGATGGTGGCCCAGCGTACACAGTTCACCGCATCCTCAAGTCCCATTGTTGGGGTCGTGGCATCCAATACCTCATCGACTGGGAGGGATATGGCCCAGAGGAAAGATCTTGGGTTCCAGCTCGCCATGTCCTAGATAAGACCCTCATCAGGAACTTCCATAAAAGCAACCCCAGTCAGCCAGTGCCAGCTAGAGGTCCGTCAGGAGCCGGACCTMGAAGGGGGGTTCTGTTATGATTCTGTCACTGTCTGCCCTGATCTAGTCCCAGTTTAGTTTTATTATTTCATCTCATGTCCCAGTTCACTCTCAGTCTTGTTCCCAGCCTTTCTGTTCACATCCAGCTCCTACTCATTGCTCTTGCCCCTCRTGTCACAGAAACACTAATCAAGCTCATTCCACTCACCTGTCTACAGCAGTATTTAACCCAGTCTCATTCTCCAGCTCCTTGCCAGATTATCAGCAGCCTTGCCTATGATTCTCCAGCGTTCTTGTCCCTTGTCCTGCTCTTGCCTCTGTCCCCGACCTTGCTCATGTCTCCTGGTTTCATGTCTCCTGCCTCAGCCCCTGTCGGATCCCTCCTGCCATCTGCTCTCACGATAACGACCTTTTTTCTGTCCTTTGGATTTTTGTCTCTCGCCTGCTCCCTGAACGGCACCGCGCCACATCMGACCTCTCGGATCTCYACCTCGGAACGCATCTCTGGATCATCAGCTCAGTCACCTCCCTCAAACTTGGTAACATCCTCTGACCACCCGTGCATGACCCTTGCCCCATTTCTGACCACGAGTAAGTCCAGCGATCCATTCGCTCCTCCCGACAACACAGCCCGGAACCAAAGCACTTCTTCTGTTGTTTCTACCCTATCCTCATCTCAGCAGGAAAGTCGGTGATCTTTTTCCTCACAATTATATCGTGTTCCTAACCCAACCTAACCTTGAGATTTTGTGTCCAGAACTGACGACCCCGGATTCCGGTCCCAGCCTTCCAGCCAAATTTTCTAACAATAAACTTGTTAAAACTTTGACGTTGTTCGGTATTCATTCAGAGCTCAAAACACAAACCTTAACATTAATCTGGCCTCCAGTTCTAATGTAAAGAAACTTGGTGTTATTTTTGATATGTCTTTTAACCTCCACATTAAAAATGTTACCAGGACTGCCTTCTTCCACCTGCGTAATATCATTAAATTATAAACATTTCATCCAAAAATTATTCAGAATAACAGATCCATGCATTTATCACATCTAGGCTGGACTACTGCAATTCTTTATTATCTGGGCTCCAAAAAACCTTTTCAGATGTCTTCAGTTGAACCAAAATGCTGCTGCTAAAGTTCTAATGAGAGTTGAAAGGAGAGATCATATTTCTCCAGTTTTAGCTTCTCTCCACTGGCTCCCTGTCAAATTCAGAATAGAATTGCTTTCCTGAGCCTGGTTCTGGTTCTGCTGGGGGTTTCTTCCTGTTAAAATTGAGTTTTTCCTCTCCACTGTCACCAATGTGCTGCCCAGGATAGGAGACTGTGGCAAAGTGAAGATTCAACACAATTTGCAGGCTTCTTAAGATTTATTGTTTTTTTTTTTTGTTTTTTGTTTTTTGTGTACAGTGCTTTGTTTGTTGTAAATTGGCGCCATATAAACAAAATGAAACTGAAACAATTGTTTTAATGTGTGCAATCCACAGGGAGGAGTAATCTGGGTTGACCTCTTGTTGTTAGCCTACTAAATGAGCTAAATAGATCTAGACTTATTACACTGTGATGTTTCTTTTAGCCCAAATTGACAAAAAATATGAGAAACAGTCAATAGAACCCTAAGAGATAAGACTGCACAGCAGCGTTTATTTGCTTTCAGACAGTTAATGTAAATCTGATACAAGGTTGATTTTTAACAAGGTTGATTTTTAACCAAGTCCACATATCTAAAATATCACCATGTGCGGAAGAATATACTTCAAAACAATAAAATGTGTTTTGACCCAGGAGAAGCTGCACAGAAAAAATACTGAATGTCTAAAAGTCCTGTGTTCTTCCACGCAAAATACGTAAAATATAAACAATTTTTCTGTGTAATCATTAGTCCATTGAGCATCAACTCCATCCGTTGCTCCAGTCCTGGTTATTCTAATTTTCTACCATCTTTCATCAAGTAGAAAATGGAAATGACCGAACCTTGAGAAGCTTCTGTCTCTCACCTGTTTCTCTCTCCACTGCACAGCCATAATTATCTTCTCAAGTAATCAAAGAGAAATGTCTGTACTTTCACAGGCTGAAAGGACCCTCTGTTCAAATTATGGCTGCATGGAAGCAACTGATGAACTGTGATTTTATTTTTTTTTCACGATCTAAGACTTTAATGACCCAACAGTCTAAGACTCCCTCTGCATAATGCTGAAATATGATTGAACTGGAAATAAAAAGATGTTCTCAGTGGAGTTTGTGTCAAGGTTCAACTTCCTCTGTGTTGTTTTTCTTAACACAATAACATGAATTAAAATGTACTGCAGTCAGCTCTCATGTTTAAAAGAACAGTATATTTTCACTGTCAATTCAAACTTGTCATACCTGAAAACCCAGAAGGGATGGAAATGGTGACAAGCTTAGTGCGGGTGTGTGTGTGGGGTAGCCTCTGTTCAAAAGTGTTTTTAAAACTATACTACTATACTACTATACACTACTATAATACTATATTTTCCATCCATTTGAAGTGAATTGTTCTAAATACTTAGGCTTAAAAACTTAAATTTTTTATATATTTATTGAAAAGTAGACCAGTGACTTACAACTAGTTTTCTGAGGTGAAAATCTGCGATCATATTTGAAAATTGTACTAATCTTAAGTTTTTTTTTATAAAACACTGAACATCATGTGTTTGTAAAAAAAACATTGGGCCTCATGCAAGAACATGTTC
>NW_013952770.1:185495-192877 GCF_001266775.1 Austrofundulus limnaeus
TGTTAGTCTAAATTTTTACATTTAAAATTATAACTCTAATTCAAGCAGAATAGCCTATTGTCAAGATCATTATAGAGTGTAATTTATTTTCAACTCAAAATATCTTCAGACTAACAAAATATAACGTTATTATTGAGGAAATCCCGTCTGGATAACAGCAGACTGACTGCTCGTAAAATATACGACAGGTCTGGACCATTCGTAAATTTTGTTCGTATCTGAAAAAAATCTTAGAATACGAAAACATTGGTGAATGCCACAAATTCTCCTAAATCACTCGTACGCACAATTTAAGAACAAATCTGTGCGTACGAACGGTTCTTGCATGAGGCCTATTCTTCCATGAGAAATCTACTACATACAACTTGGTCTATTCTTTATGGTCAGTGTTTACACATTCTATTTAGTGGCTCTTCATGAGCTGTGAAACTTCTGGTTGTGAAAAAAATAAAGCATGTTAAAGAAATGAAAAAATTTGAGAGCTGAAATCTTGTTTTCTCTGGTCCCCTCCCCAACCTGACCAGCGATGACATGTTTAGTCGCATGTCGTCATTCAACCGCTGGGCGAGTCATAGCGTCACTAGCCAATCAGTGCTAACATGTAGATCGGCACTCCCATGCCCCAAATGGTACCAGCACCACAGTACTGCCTCAAAGGAGGTTCCACAAACTGGGCCGAATAATGTTTTATAATTAAATTTATATTTCCTACAATAAAAAACGTCTATCCTTAATGTTCTTTTTGTTCCTAATCCGGGTCGGGGTGGAGACTGGAACTTGTCTCAGCTGCCTTTGGGTGAATGCAGGTAACACCTGGACTCAAACATCTCTTTGTATAAATGACTTCCTCAAACTGCGACAAGATGTGGTATGGGTTGAAAGCAACTTGTTCTGCCACTAGATGGCAGCGTTGTGCAAGAATGGCTCATGTTATTACTGGAAATACATATTCTGGTGAACTTCACCAATTTTGCGGATCTATTTAGCTTTCGCTAAAATATTTATGACGTGTGCTTTAGAACATGCGGAACTAAAGAAAATAACTAGCGGTTTAGAATTTGCAGAACTAAATTTTGAATTAGCACTTCCCACCACTGCCAACAACCTCTGTAGCACCATTGTTATAAGTTATAAAAGTGGGGAAGAGGAGTCATAAACTAAACAGTATGGTGGACCCTTTAAAGTCTACTACCTCTTTGTGTGTGTGTCCTCATCTAACTAAATCTAACAATTTAAATCCAGCCAAATATGTATATTTTTTTACTTTTTTTGAGACTAATATACTAAGCAAGAGCAGAATATACTTTGTATGAAGTTTACTATGTGTTAAAATATCACAGAATGACTATAATAATGTCAAGGTACCCCCCCCCCCCCCACAGACACACATACACACACACATTTACATATACTTTCTGATTTTCCCTGTACCTGCTCATCCGACACCCACCTTCCCATGGCCCTCACTTAACCAGACACACACACCTATGGTCCCATACCCCACCTTTCTCACTGTAACTGCCGCTGAGCTGTTATTGTATGTGTGTATATGTGGGTAACTGTTTGCCCTCATTACTGTATGGGCTTCAAATTCAAAAATTTACCAAAAATCACAGATATGTTCTACAAAACTGAATTCTGAAATCTGATTTTGTGAAAAATTTCATTTAAAACTCTATAGGCCAAGCCCACACTGTGCATGATTTTCTTTTACGTTTGGCTCAGGGTTAGGGTATGAAGGTCTATGCCAACATTCAAGTAAATCCATTCAGCCTACTTTGTGTGAAAAAAAATGTTGTGGTTTATTACACACCCTATACCTCAATGACTTTAAATACTGGGCCTCCAACTTGGCTTTGACTCCTGTAAAAGGATCACGATTTTCATTTAATCAAACTGTTCTGAATAAATGTGAAAATTTGTGTTTAGCTTGCTTGCTAAAGCCATTTGCCTAAGGATACCACACATTTTAAAAATTAAATACTTGTCCGTTGAAACCTAAAATCAGCATACAAACTAGATATAGAAACTAGACAGATCATCTGACCATCGCCGCCCAGTTGCTGGGTTGTCGGCCATTGTCTCTTCATCCCCTCTGTTGCCTGTGTTCACCATCGCCAAGACCCTGGCTCCAGCAACCTCCGCCAGCTCCTTATCGCCTTCCGCCTCCTCTCTTGGCTCCCTGTCTGCTCCCGCCTCCTCCCTTGGCCCCACGTCCGCTCTTGCCTCCTCCTTTGGCTCCACGTCTGCTCCCGCCTGCTCCTTTGGCTCCACATCTGCTCCCGCCTCCTTCTTTGGCTCCACCTCTGCTCCCGCCTCCTCCGATGGCTTCTCTGTTCCTGTTGGACCTCTAATTCCTGTTGGACCTCCAGTTCCTGTTGAGCCCTGTGTGAGATGGTTTCCTGACCCTCCTCCTGATTTTGTTGTGTTGTGTTGTTGAGTCTGTCCTGTCGTGTGTCCTCGAGTCTCGTGCCTCTCCTTTTTTGACGTCAAGAACCGTCATTAAGGGGAGGTACTGTCATGATCTGCTTTTATGGTTCCTTGGTTTTTTCTAATGTTTCAGTGTTTCCCTGTGTTTCTCTGCCCTGCAGCCCGCCTTCGCTCACCTGTTTCCTCTTGTGTCTGCTCCAGGTGTTTCTCATTGTCCTCATTAGTTTCTCATTATATACAGTGTCTTGTGATCTTGTCTTCATCCGATCATTTTGCTGTCAACCCTGACTGAGTGTGTTTTCATGTTTCCTGAGCTGTGTACCAAGCCTTGTGAGTTTTTTGTGCTGCCCTGTCAGCCTTTTTGTTTTACCTTATTTCTCATTTTTTTGAACATTTCTGAGCCCTGTCTTTTTTGCCTGCAAAAACCATGACATGTGACAGGATAACTAATTTTCCATGTTGAGTTTCCACAAACGGACAGTTTCGTTGTTCTTTCACAATAAAAGTACTATAACTTCTTCATATATTACATCGATGTAACTGGACCGCTGCACGGATATCACAAAGTTTTCTCACTTCTTGCGTGTTTTTTTTTTAAATAAAGTTAGAATATAGGGTTATCTGTGGGTAAATATGATCAATTAAATTCTACACTGTTTTGACCGTCTGCACTGAAATGCCTCAAAAAAGTTGCGTTTGTGGGGCAGCGAGAAATGTCGGGTCATGGCAGTTAAAAAAAGAAATTACAAAATCAAAACTGACCCTCTGTTTCTTATAATTTAAAAAAAATCGAACCAAAGGATGTCGAGCTATTTTCTTTTATTTTTTTCTTCTTATACAAAAAACATATTTACCACTTCGGCACAACTAAAGGAAAAAAATACTTTTACATGGAAATAATGCCAAGCTCTGAAAAAAATTCAGATCCATTCACCATCTATCTGTCTATCAACCATCCATGGGTATGTTGCAGACAGAAGTCCAAGCAGGTCAGAACAAAAAATCCCTCTTCTCAGAGACACTCTCCAGCTCCATCTTGCAGATCCCAAAGTTTATTCAGCCTACTCCATGCTCAGAAAATCACCAGATGGCAGTGCACATCTTATCAAATGCCTGAACTACTTCAGGTGGCTTGTTTTTGATAAAGAAGCATTGGCTATACTCTGAGCTTTCCTTTCACCCCCAACCACCCCCAAATGATGGAGCACCATTCTTCTATTACTCTTGAACAAGGCTCCCAGATAGCTCAATTCATTCACTCATTGCACTGATAGTAACATTCATCCTTACTGTTTTTGCCTTAATTGTCAGTGTTGTTAAATGCAGAAGTTTAGAGGCAAAACCTGTTGGAAACTGTCACTGCCTTTCTTTTAGAAGAAAATGTTTGAGATTTATTGGTAGCCGTGAAATTTCAGATTTTCTTCTGTTTTTGACTCTTGGAAAGCTGTTGGACGGGTCACATCAGATCATAGATTCGACTCCCTGTGTTCAGCTGTAATGGACAGGCCTTTTTCTGTCTGAGTGATTGGTTCAGTAATGTAGACAGACCGCTATGGTGGCAGGGTAATTGGCCATGATTTAAAGACCCTCTGATGGCTAAAGTGGAAATGCGGTTTGGGAAATTAATGGTTCCTAATTGAAGATATGTGAATGGTTTAATATGATGGAAAAATACTCTGAGGGCTTTAAAAGTGAGTAGAGATGCATGGGACTCCTATTTATACTAAAATGGTTGACAGGATGGAGCTGAGAATGGGTCATAAAGTCTTCATGATTCACTTGACTTTTTTGGTCTAATTTTTAAGAAATTCATCAATTTCAACTTCCAAATGTTTATTAACCAAAAATACCCTAATTTGTGTCAATTAGTGCATGTCAACAATAATTCCCCTTTTTTAATCTACATTTGACTGCAGTCTAAAATGTATTACTAGTACAGACTTTCTTTGCTTACAGTGGGCTCTGCAGGTTCTCTAAAGGTTATGCTACTATGGTCAAAAGTTTGAAAATGTTTTCTGATTACTAGAGATGACTGAATGATGAACTTTGATTGGCTTGTTACCTGGTCCATTCATGGAACTTGAACTTTGCCAATAAAAAGACACTGATGAAAGTTCAAGTAAAACTCTTATTAGTTATTGATTGATCCTATAATACTGACACTAACCTCAAGTCGGGAAGTTTAACTCTTGTAACTCCACACATCTTCAGTTACTGAACAGAAATACAGTTGCTTCATCTTTGTTCTTTAAAAATCCTGCTTGCTTTCAAAGTATGTCAAAGACTTCAACCATCCAGCCAACCTTTCATCTGAACTTTCCTGAATTTCTTGTCAAAATTTGCTCAAGGAACGTCTTTTTCTGAACCTCCATAGAATCATCTCTGATTGTCTGATCAATTGAGAGAGAGCGGCAGATAATGCTTGTAAATGATGAGTGTGACGTCAGGAGTGAAGGTCACCAATAAACTATGAACACCTTATTTTACATACAAAACAATGATACAGCAGGTTTTAAACTCAACAGCTGAGGCTGTGCAGATAGTGAAGCTGAAGCTAACAGCAACTTGAAGCCAGTCCAGGAATTCATATCATTATTTTTTAATTCAACATGAGGTGAAGGTTTAGATAATGTTTAATTAACAGCTGACAAGCTGGGACTTGTCCGCTGAGCTTCACTTGACTCTGGCAGAAGTGGTGGGTTGAGTTTAAGCATAATCTCTATGGGTTTATTTACACAAGAAGACTCATTTCTAGCTGGATCACACACACCAGCTGACTGATGAGGAACACAGCTAGCAATTTTTTTTTGCCTTTTTAATCTTAATTCACATTATTATGGTCCATCAGATTTTTTTTTACTTTGTTGTGGGAAACACTTTTGTTATCTTTGTAGCTTTTTGGTGCTCCCCTTCCATTTTCCTGTTTTTTTTTTCACAGCTTCCTACTTCTCTTCAATTCCGGTCAGTTCTAACGGCGAAATCTGGTAATTTTGGTCAAAGCCGCGGGGATGGGCAAGCCAAAGAGGGATGAGAAATTTTATTGGATTCGCTCAATGTCCTTCAAGAAAATCAACCAATGGGCTGTCGCAGTGGACAAAAAAATAATGGTGTATTTCTTGTTCATGACAGGCCCGGGCCAGCCCATAAATGTATGTTGCCCCACTGGGCATTGCTCAGTACGCCAGATGGCCAATCCACCCCTGCCGTATATCTAGTGGTTTTTCTTTATGAAGATTACTTGCTTTAATTTAGGGCTTCCAGCTCTAAAGCACCATCATTTTGACACAATTTTTTCAGTAAATGAAATTTTCTCATCAATTAAATATTGAAATGAGACTGTAAAAGACCTAAGGAAAACATTTGCAACAGTGTAATTATCTCCACAAGCCAACTCACTGGTGCAACACAGACAAGTCCTAAACAAACAAAACAGCCTTAAAACTTAAATTTTAATCAAGCTCTCTTCATTATGCAGAGACTTCGCCTGCTCTTGTAATTCAGAGTGGCGCATCTCTGGGTAGAACTTCTTAATGAGTGGAGGGGAAAATGACACAACATGTTAATTGGATCATGCAAGAGGAGGGCAAACTGCTAATTTAAGGAAATTGATGCGAGAGTTGCTATAATAGCAGTGGAGACAGCGGAGGTCAGGCAGAGCTGTTAGTCAACCCTAATCTGCTCAGAGAGGCCTTCATCTTCACAAAATACTGAATGTGAGGAAATGGAGTCAAAAAAGAAAAAAGTGCACAGAAAAGCTGTTAAAAGAGAGAAGTCTACAATAGGACCCCATCAAATCTGTTAAAATTACAGACATGACGTAAATATGTCACGCAACAACCTGACGTAGAGGGGGCAGAGTGAGAGTCTGGCCAGTTTGACATAAAATATGGTAGGAAATAACCTAAGCAAAATAAGTTGGCAGTGACTATGTGACATTAATGTATGTTTTTTTCAGTGTTGTGGAAATATTTATTTAAGACAGAAATACGTGGTCGAAGAATGAAGGTACTTTGTGGAATGGCCAGCCGAGTTTTATTTGCAACAACAGGAAACACAAGAGAACAATATAGAGCCATCAGACTGCCCCCTGCTCTCTGCTCCTGCTTCTCTTGAGGTAGTTGAGGCCTCATACATACTGTTTAACAAACACTATTATGTCATCTTAATAAAGCAAGATTTCATCCTAAGGAAATGCTGGGTCAAGGGAAAACAAAGTTAAACACAAGCGATATCTAAGAGAGATTGTTGTTGGCAAATCTTGTTCTGACTATAATCACTGATTATCACGATATCAGAGGAGTCAACGTGAGCAATTGCTGAGAGTGTAGGGGTAACCCTGGTGAAATAAACATTTCTATTTCTTTGTCTTTGATTTTGTTTATTCACTTATACGAAGAAAGTCATTTTAAAGTTTATTTCTATTTTCTTTAAGTGAATACAACAATATGTTCTATATGTGTTTTCATTTAAACTTTTAAAAGATGTTATAATCAATATATCATTACTCAAAGTTTTATTGAATTAATCTTTGCATCTCTCTTTGTTCCAGAGTATAACACTGTGAAAGAAAAGAGTTGAAATGTGTTTTAATGTTTTTTCTTAGTACTGGGTTATTAATCATGGTTTTATCATTTTCTTAATTGGTTTAAAGATTAATAATTGTGTACTATTAATTTCACTATTAATCCATTTGTGCAAAGTTTAAGTGATTTTTAAGACACAGTTTAGTCTCTATCCAGACTGCCAAGGTCTTTTGCTGATAAACAACACCGCAGCTGGCCGCAAGTGTGGGAAAGACAGATTGTTTATCTTCTCACTCTCTTCCCTCTCAAAGAACTAATTTTCTGTTCAAACAGCTAACAGTAGTTCGTGTCTGTTTGTCGGAGAAAATGGTTCTTGTCTGAGTCTCTCTGAGGAGTGAGTCCGTCTCTGGACACCTGTCTGTCTGGATG
>NW_013952770.1:194533-204228 GCF_001266775.1 Austrofundulus limnaeus
ATTGGCAGGAGGGCACAGAGAACTGGTGGAGACAGGCTTTAACTGGGAAACGTGGAAAGTGGGATGGATCTTCATGGCAGCAGGTAGTCGAAGTCTAACGGCAGATGGATTGATGATTTTTTCCACCGGGAAGGGACCAATGAACCTGGGCGAAAGTTTTCTGGGAGTGTCTTTTAGGTTAATGTCTCGAGTCGAAAGCCATACCTTTTGTCCCACTTGGTAGGATGGAGCTGATGAGCGATGGCGATCAGCAAACCATTTATTCTGTTGTGTGGTTCTGAGAAGAGCCTTCTGTGTTTGTTTCCAGACTTTATGGCAGCGACGGATGTGGTGTTGAACCAATGGAACCAGGATTTCTTTATCATCACTGGGAAACAAAGGTGAATTATAGCCAAGGGATGCTTCGAATGGAGAAAAACCAGTAGCAGAAGAAATGTGGCAATTGTGTGAGTATTCGACCCAAGGTAGATATTTGCACCAGACGGAGGGATTGTTGTTGATAACACACCTGAGTGTGGATTCCAACTCTTTGTTACATCTTTCAGACTGACCATTAGATTGAGGATGATGTCCAGAGGTGAGACTGACTTTAGCACCTAATGCTGAACAAAAAGCCCTCCAAACCTGGGAGACAAACTGGGGCCCACGATCTGAAACRATGTCGGAGGGGATACCATGAAGACAAAACACGTGTTTTACCATAAGTTGGGCTGTCTCAAAAGCTTTTGGGAGCTTCACCAGGGGAACGAAATGGGCTGCTTTAGAAAATCTGTCAATTATGGTGAGAATAACTGTGTTACCTTCAGATGGGGGTAATCCAATAACGAAGTCCAAGGCAATATGTGACCACCGTCGAGCAGGGACGGGTAGTGGGTGAAGAAGACCGGCAAGTTGTTGATGGTTGCTTTTGTTCGTGGCACAGGTAGTACAGGCAGTAACAAACTCCTTAATGTCCTGATACATGGTGGACCACCAGAAGTGTCTCTTGGAAAAAGATAGCATTTGAGAGATACCAGGGTGACGTAAAACGGTGATTATGAATCCAATCCAGTACTTTACCAATGACGGACTTGGGAACAAATCTGGTGCCAGGGGGTCCAGTCCCAGGGTCTAGGTCAGATTGTTGGGCCAACCGGATGGTATTTTCAATGTCCCAGGTGAGAGTTCCAACAAAACAGGTGTTGGGCAAGATGGTAGAATCTCTTTCAGGGGCATCTGGAGGGGAAAACAATCTAGACAGTGCATCTGATTTGACATTCTTAGGACCCGGGATGTAAGTGATGGTAAAGTTGAATCTTGTAAAGAATAAAGACCAGCGAGCCTGTCTGGGATTTAATCGTTTTGCATTTTGTAAATAAGCCAAGTTTTTGTAATCAGTCATTATGACAAAAGGAGTTTCCGTACCTTCGAGCGAATGTCTCCATTCTTCAAGAGCTAGTTTAATGGCTAATAACTCTCGGTTTCCAACATCATAGTTGCTTTCTGCAGGTGAAAGGCGACGAGAAAAGAAGGCACATGGGTGCAGCTTGTCGTTCTCTCCCAATCTTTGTGACAAAATTGCTCCCACACCAAGATCAGAGGCATCTAACTGTTTCCTCGGGTCTGGGTGACAAAGAATGGGTGCTTGTGAAAAACGAGCCTTCAACTCACCAAACGCACCATTCGCCTCAGGGGTCCAGATGAATGGTAGTGCAGTAGAGGTCAGACGAGTGAGTGGTGCAGCAACCCTGCTGTAGTCCTTAATGAAACGTCTGTAAAAATTAGCAAATCCCAAAAACTGTTGCAACTGTTTACGATCTTTAGGTGAAGGCTACTCTGTTACTGTTTTTACCTTTTCTGGATCAGTACGAAACTGTCCTCTTTCCAAAATGAAACCAAGAAATGAGACAGATGTTACATGAAAATCACATTTCTCTGCTTTGACAAACAGTTGGTTTTCATGAAGGCGTTGGAGGACAGCCTTTACGTGTTACTCATGTTGGTTAATGTCCTTGGAAAAAATGAGAATATCGTCCAGGTACACAAACACAAAATCGTTCAAAAAATTCTCTGAGGACATCGTTTATTAACGCTTGAAAAACAGCGGGAGCGTTTATGAGACCAAAGGGCATCACCATGTATTCAAAATGGCCAAGTGGAGTCTTAAATCAGGTTTTCCACTCATTACCCTCCTTAATGCGGACGAGGTGATAAGCGTTTCTGAGGTCTAATTTAGTGAAGATGGATGCAGAGTGTAACTGATCATGAACAGAGTCAATGAGAGGCAAGGGATATTTATTTTTAACTGTTATTTTATTTAACCCTCTGTAGTCGATGCAGGGCCTCAAAGTCTAATCTTTTTTCTCCACAAAGAAAAAACCTGCTCCGAGAGGTGATGTGGAGGCTCTAATGATACCCGAGGCTAAGGATTCTTCAATATACTCAATATACTACAATAATTGACTCTCTCTCAGGGCCTGACAGATTGTACAGTCGGCTAGATGGTAATGGAGAACCAGGAATGAGTTCTATGGAGCAATAGTAAGGTCTATGTGGTGGTAATGACATGGCTTTGTTTTTACTAAAGACTGGGGCAAGATCATGGTAAACTTTAGGAACTTTAGACAAATCAATCTTTTCACTGAGTGGTTCTTCCCCTTTAACGGAGGTAGGTACAGCGGACTTTAAACAGACGTTGAGACAATGTGAACTCCAACTCTCAATTCTTTTTTCTCGCCAGTTAAACACCGGGTTATGAGTACAGAGCCATGGAAAGCCAAAAATGAGTTGAGGAATAGGAGAGTGAAAAACAAAAAAACACACCCATTTCATGATGATTGCCAGAAATGATGATGTGTAGATTGTTGACTTTCTGCTTGACTTGAGATAATAATTGTCCAGTAACTCCAGTGATAGAGCGGGGTGGATCAAGTGGTGTAGTTGGGACACCTAACTGTTCAACTAAATCACTGGAGATGAGGTGTTGTTCCGCACCAGAGTCGACAAGGGCGGAGATGGGTAACTTAATTTGCTGGAAAACTACCGTGGCAGGTAAAGAAAGCAGCGAAGCAGGGGAAAGTTTGGTGTCACTCGTCAGTCTCCCCTGATTTACTGGCGAGCTGGTCCGTTTCCCCGGAGTGGGCAGGTGGCGATAAAGTGTCCTTGGTTCCCGCAGTAGATGCATAGTTTGTCCTGGAATCGTCTTCGTCTTTCCTCGGGTGTCAGGCGTGTACGTCCTATCTGCATTGGCTCTGGTTCATTTACGGTAGATGTTGCGACAGGACTAGAGAGCTCGCTGGCAGGAGGAAAAGCGGGACCAAAAGGATTCTGGGAATTGTAGTTCCTTTCTCTCCTTTCACGGAGTCTATTGTCAATACGAATGGAGAGAGCGATTAATTCATCAAGGCTTCCGGGTTCATCCCGAGAAGCCAACTGGTCCTTAATTTGTTTGGATAATGAATTAACAAAGATACCTTTTAGTGCTAGTTCCTCCCAACCAGCCTCTTCGGCAGCAATACGGAAGTCCACTGAATGCTCTGCTACTGACCCCCTTCCTTGTCACAGGTTAATGAGATGTTTGGCTGCTGCCTGCTGCTGGAGAGGGTGGTCAAACACACGTTGAAATTCACGCAAAAACAGCTGTGTGGTGAGGGTTTCAGATGAATGTGCTGACAAAAAGGCTTGAGCCCATTTTAAAGCCTTCCCTTTGAGGGATGTGACGATATAAGAGATTTGAGCTGAGTGATTGGGAAACAGAGAAGGGGAATGGGAAAATGCCAGTCTGCATTGTAATAAAAAACCTCCACATTGATCTACTGTATGTTACCGTCAAAAAATTCTGATGGTCTGAGTTCAGGTTCCCTTGGGGGAAAAACTGGAGTGGGTGTCACAGGAACTGGTGTCACAGGAACTGGAGGAGGAACTGGTTGAGATGGAGCCATTTTATTAAGTCGAGCATCTAAGGATGAAAAATTCTGAGAAACTTGATTAAGCATGGTCATAGTTTCGCGGTGGGATTGAATTAACTGATTTAACATATGATCATGTTTACTGAGTCTATCCTCTTGGGCTAGAAACGCGTCGAGCGTCTGATTGTCCCCAGTATTGCTCACGGACATGTTGCTTGGCTGAAGCATACTATCACGATATCAGAGGAGTCAACGTGAGCAATTGCTGAGGGACAAACTGAGGCAGAGACTGAGATACAAAAATATATGTTTTTATTTTTAGACAGGATCAGGGGAGGGAGTGGGACCTGAAAACGGAAGGGTTGCAGAGGTGAATGAACAGGTAGTTGAATCCAAAAATAGAAAAATGATTTCTTGCTTACAGGTGAGGGCTTTAGGTGAAGCACTGAGGAGTGGATCAATTCCAAAGTGAATATTTACAGGTGAGTATTTATTTACAGGTTCGTTGGAGGCGAGACGGCAGCACATGGACAGGTGAGTGGCTCGAGGACAGGCAGGCTGAGTTAACCGGGATCCAAGGATTTCCAAAGCGTTTCTTAAAACACGAAGGTGAGTTAAAACAAGACTCAGAGAAATGTTCACAGGCTGAGATCATACCCAAAATGGTTTGATGCTTCAGTGAAGAGTTGATCCTCAGGTCTTCCTTATAAAGCCAGCCTCTGATGAGCCAGTTCCTTACAGGTGAGTCCAATCAGCGTTGCCAGGGTATCAGGAGAGGCATGAGGTGAAACTCAAATGCCTCAGTACCTCCTCCTCAAAGATCGCCTCCAGGCGATTCACATCCTTTTATCCGGATGTTCTGTGTAGAAGGTCGTGATGAGCGTCGGATCCAGTATAAAGGACCTAGGGATCCACAACCTCTCCTCAGGTCCATAGCCCTTCCAGTCCATGAGATATTGAAGACCGCGTCCTCGTCTGCGAACGTCCAAGATCTTCCTCACTGTGTAGATGGGTTGATTGTCGATGAAACGGGTGGGAGTGGGGGNGGGACCTGAAAACGGAAGGGTTGCAGAGGTGAATGAACAGGTAGTTGAATCCAAAAATAGAAAAATGATTTCTTGCTTACAGGTGAGGGCTTTAGATGAAGCACTGAGGAGTGGATCAATTCCAAAGTGAATATTTACAGGTGAGTATTTATTTACAGGTTCGTTGGAGGCGAGACGGCAGCGCATGGACAGGTGAGTGGCTCGAGGACAGGCAGGCTGAGTTAACTGGGATCCAAGGATTTCCAAAGCGTTTCTTAAAACCTAGAAACGGGTAGGCATGAGAGAAAACACAAAGGTGAGTTAAAACAAGACTCAGAGAAATGTTCACAGGCTGAGATCATACCCAAAATGGTTTGATGCTTCAGCGAAGAGTTGATCCTCAGGTCTTCCTTATAAAGCCAGCCTCTGATGAGCCAGTTCCTTACAGGTGAGTCCAATCAGCGTTGCCAGGGTAACAGGAGAGGCTTGAGGTGAAACTCACCAAACTCCTCACTGATGAACAGGGTGTCATGACAAACTGGGTCATTAAAGTGCAGTTTTATGACCCAAGAATGTGTGAAGCAGTAATCAAAGCAAAAGTTGGCTACTTTAAAGAACCTATAATATAAGACATTTTCATTTGCTTCACATTTTTTTGTTAAGTATATAATGCCACATGTGTTAATTCATAGTTGTGATGCCTTCAGTGTGAATGTACGATTTCCATAGTCAGGAAAATAAAGAAAACTCTTTGAATGAGAAGGTGTGTCCAAATCTTGGTCTGTACTCTACGGTATATGTATATGTACTGTATGTTTCACCTCAAATGAGAAAAGAAGAATTTCTGCCTCTGAAGCAGGCATCAGACGGGCCTTCAAAGAAGACAGAATCTCTTTTCTACTCTGAACTTAATTTAGGCCGTGACAGGTCATTATAACGGTGGAAGAGACTTGTCTTCCTCTTAACCCTCTAAGCTCTTTTTGTCTAAATGGCCATTTTTGATAAATTTTGAATTTACCCTTATATTTCCACCTTAAAAACTATTTACCTTTCCTTGTTTGGTACCATTATATTCAGCGCAACCTCAGCGTTATGATTTTATAGGGTTTATTTCATTTTGACGAACTGCATTATCACAGTGAACAGAAAAAAAAAACGCAAAAAACACAAAAAACAAAATCCAAGTAAAAATATTTTGGCTATTTTTATTATAAACTTCACAAAAATGTTTAACGAACCATTTTTTAACCTATACTAAATATCTATAGTGTAAATTTCATAAACATGTGCACAAATTTAGCAAAAAAAATTATATCCATATTTTTACATTAAATTGTGTGCATATTCCCAGGCATTTTTTTTACAACAATTTACTAAATATGTCAGAATGACTCCACCACAAATTCTCCAACCTTACAATAGCTACGTTTACATGGACAAAAGTAATCGGATTAAATGGCCGTTTGGAATAAAAATGTGTCATGTAAACAGCCTGTTCCGATTATTCTGATCCGATTGAGCTCGATCCGAAAGAATTTTTAATCCGAATGAAAAGGGTGGATTATGCCGATTGACAATCGGAATGACGTTCATGTAAACACTTAATCGGATCATCTTATTCTGATTGTAGAAAACTGACCTGTGCGCATGTCTGCTGAATTTCATTCACCCGGTTAGAGGAGGTGGGGCAGCAGCACAGCTGTGCTGCACTGCACAGAGCTTTTCCTTCATGCTCTCTTAACAGATAAAAGAGGCAAACAGCAGACGTTGCTTCGCAAAATATAAAAATAAAAAGCACATATTGCTTCATCTGCAGGCTGCAGCTCAACCGAGGAGACGAGTAACGATATCTTTACCGTTATTAAAAGCTGACACGGGTCTGTCCTGAGCGTACAGAGGAGCTTTGTTTACATTTGTAACACAGAAGTAGAGCTGACAGTTTACAACACTGCACATGTCCGCACTTTTATTCTGAATAAAAGTCCGGTGCATGTAAACACTTGTCATGATCGGATTGTGTCCATGTAAACAGTACATTCGATTATTTAATCCGAATGCATTTTAATCTGATCAAAAAAATTTTGTGCATGTAAACATAGCTAGTATTTTTTTTACAACCATTTCAAAAATGTGTGACAAAGACTCGATCATAAAATCTTTCCAACCTTACAATAGCTATTAAAGAAGCAGCAATCCGGTGGCGACAGTTCAATAAGAGAGGTGGACTCACCGGCACTCAGCAATGTCTCCATTACATAGAGAAAATCCAGATCACGGGAAGTACGGGAAGGAAAGTTTTGCTTGCCAGTGGTCTTACGTTGACAAGGCTGAACCTAGCAGGGACCCGCACATCCGAAGCAGCTGCAGTCTGTGGCGCCCGGCACAGGTCTCGTAGATGGCGGGGGTTGACACCACACCAGCGGGGACGGTTAATTGATAACCCTAAATTGTTCCTAGGTGTGAGCGAGAGAGTGAATGGTTGTCTGTCTCATTTGCCTCTAAGTGGCCCAGTGACCTTTCCAGGGTGTACCCCGCCCTTTGCACTGTGACTGTTGGATATGGGCACCAGTGACCCCCGTGACCCTGAAAGGAATAAGTGGATATAGATAATGGATGGATGGTGTCATAAGATCAAAATTATTCCAGACTGGGGAAAACGTATTGGAACAATCCATGAAGCCAGTGGAACAAGGTGAGAGCAAGCAAAAATCTGACAGCAACAGCAAACTCAATCCAACAAATCTGCAACATGTCGATACGGTTTGTTTCCTTCTAAACACACTTTGGCTTGGCACATCCAAATGACACACTTCCTGTATCGGTCATGTGATTTTCATTCTCTCTGCTAGACGAAAATGTAGACAAGCTAAGCGTCTATGGAAATCATCCCATTTAGAGGTGCACAGGCTTCACCTTAAAGAACTTAGGTCATCACTACAGATTTTGCTGAAAATGCCAGGTCCCAATACTTTGCACAACTGGTCTCCCGTTTTAAGAAAAATCCCAGAGCCTTATTTAGTACCATTGATAACTTGGTTTCGCCAGCTGCTCCCTCTCCTGTTCATTCACCGGCCAGCTGCAATAATTTTCTAACACACTTTGTTGAAACAAATTGATAACATTCGCCGTAGCATCGTAACACAACAATCCCGTGCCCCACCAGAAGTCACCACCCTACCTGAAATTTCTCCTTCTCATTTGTGGTCCACTTTTGACCTGGTAACAATTGACAACCTCAGAACCATAATACGAAAAATGAAACCATCTGGTTCCCCTCTTGACATCTTACCTCCTGTATTCTTAAAGGCTGTCTATGATGTGGTAGGGCCTTCACTAGTAGACTTGATAAATCTCTCACTTACACCTGGATGTGTACCGGGATCACTTAAAAAAGCGGTCGTGGAACCTATTTTTAAAAAGCAGTCTTTAAACTCATCTGACATGAACAACTACTGACCGATCTCAAAGCTACCAGTTCTGTCAAAGGTCTTAGAGAAAATAGTCTCAGCACAGCTCACTGACTACCTGGATGTTATAAACTGCATGACCTTTTCCAGTCTGACTTCCATAGATTACACTCTACAGAAACTGTTCTTCTTCATGTAACAAATGATCTGCAAATGTCTGCTGACAGAGGAATGTACTCTGTTCTGCTTTTATTGGACCTATTCTCAGCATTTGACACTGTGGATCACACCATCTTATTTCATAACCTGAGAAATATAGGGATAACAGGAACTGTCCTAGACTGGTTCAACTCATACCTCACAGATTGCTCTTTTTCAGTCAAACTAGGTCAGTCTTTCTTTGACTCAGCACCACTCACCTGCGGAGTACCACAGGGTTCCATTTTGGGCCCAATAATTTTCTTTCTATACATCCGCCCCCTGGCTCAGATCATCAAAGATTTCCCTGACATCTCTTACCATTTTTACGCTGACGACCTGCAGTTATATTGCTCTAATAATGACTCGACTCGACTCGACTAGCTAACCTCCCTCTTAAACTGTGTCTCTAAAATAATAAAGACAACTTGTTACTCCTTAACTTCAATAAAACAGAGACCTTGATCATGGCCCCCGACAACAAACACCAGGAGATAAAAGACCATCACAGCTCTTTAAGTTCAACCACCCGAAAACGTGCACAACCTAGGTGTTTACTTTGACTCAGGACTGTCTCTTGACAAACGTAAATAATCTGATCTCCACCTGCTACTTCCAACTTCACAATATTTCGAAGCTATGGCCCCTGTTGTCCATTTCTGACCTGGAATTAYTAATTCATGCATTCATCTCGACCCGCATAGATTATTGTAATAGCCTGTTCGCCTGTCTGAACCAGAAACAGATAAAATGCCTTGAGCTCGTACAGAACTCTGCAGCAAGACTCTTAACCCAAACATCAAAATTCTCACACATCTCCCTGATTCTTTCAGAGCTTCACTGGCTCCCTATTCATTTTCGAATCAAGTTCAAAATCCTGGTCCTCACTTTCAGAGCTCTCAATGGCCAGTTGCCTGACTACATTAAAAGTCTCATCTCCCCTTACAAACCCAAACGCAGCCTACGCTCACAGGATCAACATCTCCTAATGGTTCCCCACACACGTCTCAAGACCCGTGGTGACCGAGCTTTCTCCTCCATGGCCCCCAGGCTCTGGAATGAACTTCCTATCCATCTGTGCATGCTTGAAAGCATTGGTTCATTCAAGAAATATCTGAAAACACACCTCTTTAAACAAGCTTTTAACTAACTAATTTCAGCATTTTTCTGCAGCCTGA
>NW_013952770.1:208279-210004 GCF_001266775.1 Austrofundulus limnaeus
AAAATAAAGTTATGAACTCAAGAAACTGATTACACACTTTATTTAAAAACTACAACTATATTTACATGTAGCCTAAATTTTGACTCTTATAATATAGTATACAAGAGAAACTGTAGTATACAAGAAAAAACTGTAGTATACAAGAGAAACAACTTTGACATATAATGGAATAGATACCAATTTCTTTATTGAGTATGACAAATCTGCAAGGTAGATTTACTGATTTTAAATCTTGGGTACTGAAGCTAATATCACCAGTCATACCAAAGCACAAATTTTGCCAAAATACATGCAAAATGAATTATAAATCAGTGATTTCTTGACCTTTAAAGATAAAATTTGCTAAAGCAGTTGCCTAAACCTCAAACAGATGCTAAATACATCTTAAGGACATGCACATAGTTTCTCCAGGAACTATTCTAGTTATTTATTGTTGTTTAACCAGACAAGTCCCCACTGAGATCCCAGATCTTTTTTTTTTTTCACCCTCAAGGAGGCCGGGCCTGAAGGCAGCCTATTGTACATGTTTTTTGGGGGGTGGGGTAAACCGGAGTACCCGGAGAAAACCCAAACAAGCATGAGGAGAACGTGCAAACTCCGAAGCAGGGAAAGAATGACTCCCCTAACCACTCTGCCAAGAGTGACCTGATGTCTTTTAAGACAGGATGTGATGAATGTTGAAAATCCTGACAAAAACCTAAGTCTTCTGAAAGGTTTCTTGTGTTTTAACTCTCTCTCAGGTGGCTCCACAGTGGGACCAGGATGTGAGGGGTTTGTATATTGCTGCTCCACTGGTAAATCATCTGGGATTTTTGGTTGGCACTGTGACACAACTTGGAATTCTTCTTTTAGATTTGAGTCAATGTCATTTTCAAGATTAATTGACTCAGTTTGGAGCTTCTGCTTCTGGGTTGCTACTGGCAGGTGAGATGTTTGTGTTTTGCTGCTCCACTGGTGAATATTCTGTAAAACGTGGGTGACACAGTGACACAATTTGAAATGCTTCTTTTATATATGAGTCATCGTCATTGGCAGGAGATGCTTCATTGTGATGAAGTCATGATTCAAAGCATCTGCAGGTTTGATCCGGTCTCCAGGGTTCACAGCCAGCATTTGTTTCAGCAAGTCTTTAAATTCTTTCGAATCCTGCATCTCATGAGGATTGCTGATAAATGATTTTATTTCAAGCAAGTCATCCAAAGATTTTAACTTGCTGTTTGTTTCTTTTCTAACCCTCTTACCAAACCTTCGATGGTATTTTCTTGCTGGCTTAAAGAGTGTCTCGTGAAGTGTAAAGTACTGTGTGGCTCTGCAGGCTCTGTCAAGTACATATTTGTCTGGCTGACCGAGGAGATTAACAATTTTTCTTAAAATCTCGTGTTCATTTTCACCTGAAAACATAATCTGCCCAAGATAAAGCTCCCCTAAACAGGCAGCAAGTCCCCACATGTCCACAGCTTCATCAGGTAAAAATCCCCGGAAGACTTCAGGCGCTCTGTAACCTGCGTCCTGTAATATAACTGATTCATATAAATCTGATGTGAAACGAGTGAAGTTCATGCGACCTTCATCCTAGAGGGTGAGGTCAAAGTGCAGGCTCTCTTGGAYTCAGGTTCTGACATAACAGTAATGTC
Organism: Austrofundulus limnaeus; assembly: GCF_001266775.1. Lineage (NCBI taxonomy): Eukaryota > Metazoa > Chordata > Actinopteri > Cyprinodontiformes > Rivulidae > Austrofundulus > Austrofundulus limnaeus. Next base: position 209,914 of record NW_013952770.1, read on the forward strand.
AACAGAACTGTTTAAAAAACTGTCAGCCGCTGCTAAGCGTGCTAACAGAGAAATAGTCCAAGTGGATTGTTCAGTGGATGTCCAAGGCTTT
>NW_013952770.1:215734-228373 GCF_001266775.1 Austrofundulus limnaeus
ATGTAGTGGAGTAAAAAGTACAATATTTGTCTTTGAAATGTAGTGGAGTAAAAGTAAAAAGTTCCCAAATAAATAACTACTCAAGTAAAGTACAGATACTCAAAAAATGTACTTAATTACAGTAATAAAGTAAAAGTACTTTGTTACTGTCCACCACTGCTGAGTCGCGACCTCAAAGCTCCGTCATGGAGTTCCAACTGGAATACACTTAAGCGTATGCGCAATTACGCACGTATCCAGACCAGACTTATGTTCTAAACCCAAACGGTATGAACACTGGATTTACAAGGATCCTTTTAACTCACTTATCCACAGATGTGAGCACAAGCATGCAATCATTCGCTTCTCAAGCGAACCACAGTCACTGCTCTCCAGAGCTGACGGCGCAGCTCTCCAGCAGGACCTCTCCTCTGCGCGCGGCGGCGCAGAGAGAACCACAGAACCGGACCGCGGCGGGTCCAAAAACGCACCTTTTTGCCAGGATAAACAGATTTTTATCAGAGCCAAGGTCTGCAGCACCCGGACCTGATTCTGTACACACAAGCAAAGCAGTTTTTCTTAAACAAACTTCATGCCAAGGTGATAAAAATTAATTATTAATTTTTTTCCAGATTCATGAACAGATTAATATCTCATCCATCCAAGATTAGCATTTTTGCCCGCATTCTCCACCATTTATGAAGTGAATTACTCCGTGAAATCCAGGACCAGCCCAATCTTCACAGAATAATCCCCCAAGATCTTGCAAAATGAAATCTCAGATATGATGGTCCATCACTCTGTCCATGAATGAGAAATAAAACTTGTGACCTGAACGTATTTCTCAAAATAAAGCAATTTATTTTAGATATATGAACAGATTATACATACAAACATTTGTTAAAAATATTATATGAATAAACGACACAAGTTATAATTTTCGGCATAAAAATTCCACTCAGAGTTGACACAAACAGTAAATTCCAAGTGTTGTAATTTACTGGTACGCTGCTTAACTACGATTTAAGTAATATAAGAGAGAAAAAGGTAAAGATTTAGCTAAGAATAAGAGAGAAGAGAGAAATTAGTGATTTTGGCACTCATTCTTCATTTAAGACCAGACCAGCAAACAGCGTCAGGACCAGACATCTCCGAGGGCTAGACTTCAGCTTTTATCTCAGCAAACGTGTTCTTTCTACCTTTGATGTCTTCATGACAGCAGGACAGGCAGGCAGGTAGAAGGTTTTGAGATTGTCAGCATTGAAGTCCGCAGGATAATGTCGCCTTGACATCAGGGCTGAGGAAGGAGACTCCTGTCTCCCCCTAGCCAGCCAGTGGCTCTCGGGCTGGCCGTCTCAGAACAGTCGCTTCGTGGCAGTTAGTAACATCCAGACTCCATCCACACAGGTAGGTGTCCAGTCGGACACCTGAGAGAGAGGCTTAGACAGAACCATCCGCTCACCAACCAGACGAACAACGAACAACTGACTAACTGTTAACTGGCGAGAACAGAATATTAATTTGAGAGGGAAGGAAGGTGAGAAAGAAAACAAAACTGTTTTCCCACCAGCTGCGGCCAGCTGCAAGTTCTTTATCAGCAAAAAACCTTGAAGTCTGCAAAAGGCAGACTTGCTGTGCTTACTTAGAAGTTCACTTCACCTAAGGTTATGAATCAGACCTTTGCACAAATGGATTAACAACACATTATAATTAATCATTAAATCAATTAAGAAAAATGATCAAACCATGATTATAAGGCATTACTAAGAAAAAGCAAAATAAAACACATTTCACTCCTTTTTTCTTCACAGTCTTATATACTAAAATAAAGAGACATGCAAATATTAATTCAATAATACTTTGAGTAATGATATATTGATTAAAACCTCTTTTAAAAGATTAAAYGAAATAAAACATATAGAACCTATTGTTCTATTCACTTAAAGAAAATAGAAACAACATTTAAAAATGACTTTCTTCTTATAAGTGTAAAAACAAATCAAAGACAAAAAATAGAAATGAATATTTCACCAGGGTTACCCCTACACGAGTAAACCCAAAATCAATTAATTTCACTTTGAAGGGCGTAGACGTGTGATCAACTAACATTAAATTGTCAAGTTTAATGTCAGTGTGAGTCATTTTAATTTCTCCTAATGCGGTGAGAGAAACGAGTAATTGTTTTGTGATAGCTTGGATCTCAGACACTTTCAGAGGCGCCCAGTGTCTTTCTTCCATAAAGTCATCTAAGCTACGATCCAGCAGCTCAAATGCAAAGCAGAAATCGCCTTTATATTTGAACCAGTCAAAACAATTCATGATGTTGAACTGGTCAGGATCAAACTTCCTGAGTTGTAAAATTGCTTCTTTTTCTTTCGTAGCTGAATATGCTTTTTCTTTTTGACATAAGCCTCAGAGCAACACGCTGGTCCGTCTCATTTATGCGACACTTAGCTACTAATCCATAAGCACCTCGTCCGAGAAGTTTTTCCACATGGTAGACATCAGATTTATTGCAGATGGTGAAACCCTCCCGTATTTGACTCATAAGATTACTTGACTTAGACTTGGGGAATTCTATCAAGTCCTTGTCACCTTCAGGGTTATTTTTGACAGGTGGCTCCATGGTAGGACCAGGATGCAAGGTGTTTTGTGCCATCTTGGCCGTCTGTGAGTGTGGACTGACTATTTAACATAATTTTAAATGCTTCTTTTACATAAGAATCATTGCTGTTGTAAGGAAGATGACTCATTGTAATGAAGTCATGATTCAAAGCATCTGCAGGTTTTATCCAGTCTCCAGGGTTCACAGCCAGCATTCGTTTCAGCAAGTCTATAAATTCTTTCAAGTCCTGCACCTCATAAGGATTGTGCATAAAGGATGTCATATTAAGTACTTCTTCAAAAGGCACTAACTAAATATTCTGTGATTCTCTCCTCAAACTCTTGTTGGTATTTTTCTGCAGTTTTGAATTTCCAGACACTTCCAGAGTCCGTCTGGTGAAGCGTAAAGTACCGTGTGGCTCTGCATGCCCCGTCAAGTGTTTGTCTGGCTGACCAACGAGATTAAATACTGATTTTAAAATCTCATAATCAGTTTTACCTGGAAAAAGTCTCTGGCCAAGACAAAGCTCACCCAGAGTTGAAGCAAGTCCCCAAATGTCCACAGCTTCAGTTGCTGGAAACCCCAGGTACACCTCTGGAGCTCTGTAGGGTTTATCCTGAAATACATCCAACTCTGGTAGATCTGAAATTTTATAACAGAGGCCATTATCAATTAATTTGACTTTGAATGGCATGAAAGTGTGATTAACTAACATTATATTGKCAGGTTTAATGTCAGTGTGTGTTTCTCCTAATGCGTTTAGAGAAACAAGAATTTGTTTTACTATTGCTCGGATCTCTGACTTTCAAAGTCAATTTCTTTGTTCCATAAAATCGAACAGACTTTGGTTGAGCAACTCAAAGCAATTAAAAGTCTTGTTGGAAAAAGCAGTCAACCATAATGTTTTTCTGGTCAGAATTAAACCTTTTGAATTTTAAAATAGTTTCCAGCTCGTTGTTGGGAGACGATCCATTTTCATTCCCCGCAGTTTTCAAATCAAAGCTATCTTCTTGGTCCTTAAAGCGAGCCCCTGGACCAAACGCCCCTCGTTCAACTTTTGAGTCACTCTCCATCATGTTTTTCTGATCAGGTTTAAAAACGCAACCTTCGACTGACATTAAACTTTTAAATATGGTTGAAATAATGTCAGTTTAAGAAAAACATTCATTCAACATCAAAACAATGTTGAACACCGAACCATTGAAATGGTCTTGTTAATGGATTCACCTTTGAAATATAAACCAGTTTTGAGTTGTATGTTTTATCAACATTATTTTTCACAAACCAGAATAAAACATTACTGGAATATGTTAGTTACCTTGTTCCAACATCCAATCAACTTATCAAACTGTCTGATGTTGATTCAGGAGGTACTTTATACAACAATGTAAATAACTTGTGTTTGAAAACTCTACAGTGTTTCAGAGAAGAAAGCCAGGAGATAAAGGGTGCAAAAATATTTATTGCTGATAAACCTGTAGGTGTATATTTGCTTTATATTTACAATCATACAGAGTACAAAGGAATGGGAATGTTAAGGGGGAGAAAAAAAATCCCAATCGGTTTAATAAATACAAAGGAACTGCCACTGAACAAGACTACAAACAGAAACCAACGTTAGCAACTCCAACGGTTGCAGTGAAGACAAAAAAACAAAACTATTATTAACGAGTAGAGCGGTCTTCTTCTCCAAGAGGATCCGGCTTTAGTGAGAGTCCAGCTGGAGTTTTTGTTAGCCTGGTTGTCATGCTAAGGAAGAGTTATGAATGCAGACGATGAAGTGGTGGAGCGTTAAACGTGCAAACTGAACACACTAGTTCCTATGGTTTAGTTAAGCAACAGTTACTTCTTATTTTGTACTTGTGTTAAGCCGATCAACATCATGTCTTTGGCTAGCAACAGTCTAGAGAGTAAAACAGTAGCTTACACAGTCATAGTTTTAGTAAATGCATGGCAGATGCTCATTTAAAAAACAATATTTACAATAAGAAAAAAAATACAAAAAAGTCACAGCTAACTGAAGTGCATGGAATGCAAATTCTAACCATGTAACTCAAACTTCATACCGTGTTTTTTTTTAATAATATATGATCTGTGGTGACCAGTGTGTAGTGTTACTAAATAAGTCATTACAGAGCTCAAATATAGTGGGCTTGTAAGCATGCAGCACGGTGGGCCGACATGATGCATCAGAACTCCTTTGTGTCCTTGTTGTCAAACAGGTGGAGCCTCTGCTCGGCCGTCAGCCCCTCCTTCAGACTCTGCGGGAGGGAAACAAACCACGTCAGGAGACGGCTGGGATCAACAGCGAGGTTTCTGAGCAGGCAGTGTTTCAGTCAGCTAAACGAGGACGACTCACACACAACACTTCAGAACAAACGCTTTCCCAGCCTGTGTTATGTCTGAACCCACAACTGGTTTAGCATGCATTTAACTCATCACCTGCCACCAAAATAATAATGTGTCGTGTTAGAAAAATTAGAAAAAAAAAACACTGGAAGGATTTTATGGGCCGAATCAAGTCATTTAACTGGTTAACTTTTGGAGTCATGCCAATTCAAGATGGCAAGTTGAATTCAGCAAACACAAAAATGGCTAAAGCTCAGTCAACTTTAGTAACACTGAGCTAAAATATGATGTGGTAGTAGCTGAGAGTGCTTTACATCACGTACTCCTAGCACCAACCGATTGTTTAAAATTACACAAACTTATTGTACAGGAGACATATCATGTTTTAAATCCTTCTTTTTCACATTTATATCCTCCAGTTAGGGTCTTTATAAAATGGAACTGCAATAATTTAGTCTGAATTCCTCCTCATTGTAACTCCACAATCCCCTCTTTTACCACTTCTCATGCTACGTTCACACCGAACGCGTTTTGAGCATCTAAAACACGCCCGACGCCTCCAGCTGGACGAGCTACGTTCTGACCAGGACAGAGACTAGACGAGCACCTGAAGAGGGAGGAGCGTATTGGTTTTTTCAGGTCTGTCTTCAGCGGATGAAATAAAGATAAAATAACGAAAATGGCTTTGCTTTATTTACTAAGAGCAAGCGAACGTTGTGCTCACCAGATAATTAACCAACCAGATGATTTAGAGGCGGTCACTTCGGTTAGTTTCACCACTCCAGGAGCTGTGAGCTGACAAACTATTTTTTTGTCCCGAGTTCGGTTTAACACCGCGGTCAATTTAACGAGCTGCTGACCAAATCAGTGCTGATATCTCCAGCCTGAACACCAACTACAGACGGTCGATTTCAGCTAAAGAGCTCCTGTCCGTCTGTTTCAGGTTAGTGGGCAACATTCAGGAAACCTTCACGTGGAAAAATGAGTCTCTCTGATTGGTTGATGCGGTGCGTTGAGCAGCAAAGGTTCAGATTTTTGAACTCGAGCATCAGCTGCTTTGGACGTGCCGCATGCACGTCAACGCTCTACCGCAACTTCTGCTTCCTTGCACTCTGCGAGACCCCTAGAGGTGCGTCCACCATGGACTTTGCATGTAAACCGGCTGCTCCTGCAACTCAAAACACGTTCGGTGTGAACGTAGCATCAGAGATGTGTTCCAGATCAACTTGTTTGGTCTCTTTGAATCTAAATGAGGGGCTTCACACCCCGACCCCCCGCAAGCTTACATACTGGTTCATTCTAATTTGAGAGGGGGATTTAAAACTATATAGTGGCGCAGAAACATTTTATTTCTAAATTAATTAAAAGATGTCAACAACAGAAGACTGTCGTTCACACAGAATGCGTTTTGTGCTGCAGGAGCGGCCGATTTACATGCAAAGTCTAWGGTGGACGCGCCTCTAGGGGTCGTGCGTCGCGTCACATACGTTTTGGGTGGCGCGCAAGGAAGGCAGAAGGGTCGCAGAGCATTTTCCGCGCATGCGGTGCTGCGGAAGCAGCCGCCGCCCGAGCCGCTGCCAGAGTTCAAATATCTGAACTTTTCGCCGCTCGACGAGTCTCCCACTGAAAACCGAAACAGACGGACTGGAGATCTTTACCTGAAATCGACCGTGTGCAGTTGGATTTTCTGGCAGAATATATCAGCATCGATGTGGATCAGCTGCTCGGGACAAAAAAAGTCTGTCAGCTGGCAGCTTCTGGAGTGACGAAACTAACCGAACAAATCGCCTCTAAATCATCTGGTGAGTTAATTATCTGCGGTGCGCAACGTTCGCTTGCTCTTTAGTAAATAAATCAAAGCCATTTTCTTTTATTTTATCTTTATTCACCCGCCGAGGACAGATGCTCCTCCCACACCTCGCTGCTGCTTGTTCTGGTCTGAACATTAGTGCGCTCTTCGGTCTGAAAATAGCGCGTCCAACGAGAGGTGTTTTGTGTTTTTTGGCCACTCAAAACGCATTTGGTGTGAACGTAGCATAAAGGGCTCGACACATGGCAGGCGACGTCGCTCCCTTTACATTCATTTCCTATAGAACTTGTGCAATGAGGCGACAACCGCTCGCCCTCCTCCAGCCGAGCGACAGGTGAAAACCATGCATGTGAAATACACGTAGACGAGCAGACGCCAGCTTGTGACGCAACAAATGAAAAATGCTCAACTTTTGTCGCTGTTGCATTGCGTTACAACCAATTAGCAAGGGTTTCATTGACTGACCAATGAGAGGAGAGTATGCTACATACTGCAGTTAGCTAACACTTTCAACATTATTTTAGCTCTGTCAAACTTTCCAATTTTATATGACCCTTCATCAAGTGATTACTGAAAAAAAGGCGGTTTTATGGGAATTTGTTGGCTCCAGGGTGAAGTTATCTGTTAAGTTTTTCCTTATAAAGTCGTATTTTGGCATGCGTTTGTTTTTCAATGTCATTAGCATCGCAAAATTTGTTTGGTTAACACGTCCGTAATGCCCCCCCCACACCTTTTTGCGAACCACCATTAACCTTTACATAAAGCAGTAGAAGAACCAAAGACAAGCGACCCGAGAGTGTGATTCACAACTTTGCCGTCGTATCGTGTCCCGTGTGTCGCGTTTCACCCTGGTTGTGATGACGACTGTTACTCGCTGTTGTTTGTCGTCCCCCGTGGGTCGAGCCCATTAGTCTGATCCAGAGCCAGAGGAGAATGTAGACACCAAACTGTTGTTGGTAAGTCCAGACCTTATTTGGCAGTTCTGTTGCAAATAATTTGATGTAAAAGGTCAGAAAAAATAAAGAAAACTTAACGGGTTGAAAAATATGACTCAAACAGAATATAAAGATATCTTCGCAGCACTGAGACTTTTCTGCCCTCCTAGAGACTCCAGGTGCACAACAAAATGCATTTAAAGGCTAAAAACGTGGATTTAGCATGATATGTCTCCTTTAAAATGTTTAAAATTTCATCCCAACATGAGCTAAAACTCCAGCCTGACAGACAGCAGGTGACATGCATCGCTTTAAATAATGGCTGGGTTCATAGTTGACATTTTACAGCTTATAAGCAAAAACACACACTATTTGAAAAACACTGAACAGTGAAAGTATGCTTTTAGTGTTGTTTTTATTAGTTTTATGGTTCAGAAAGATTAGTTTCACACCCTGTAAGAAGTCACACACCATCACCACAAACTGTGTGTAGATGTATACTAATGTGTAGCAGTGTCTAAAGGACAGCAGGGTGTGTTACAGCAGCCTGTGGGTGTGAATTGTTTGGTTTACCTAAAGGAGGAGGMGGCCTACAAATCTTCAGCTGCTCTAATTGTCCCAGGGCATGTCTCGATTCACAGACTGAAGACAGAAGGGGAGGAAAAGAAGAGAAACACACACACATACACACAGGCAGGTGTGTGTTAGACTACTGGGGTGTTTTATTTGCAACAAAATCCCAAAACTGCAGCTCAGATGGAGTCAAAACATGGTTGAACAAAAATGCAGCCACAGGCAGGAACTACACATGCAGCTCTGCAGGTGGCCTGTAGATGGCAGCAAAGCTCTGGAAAATGTTTATCAGGCTTTGATCGTTTTATCAGGACTGTCAGTGTGTTGCTGCTTCTTATCTCACACACACAATGAGTGATGTGATGTACTGAGCGCTTTGGTTGGATGGATGACTGATGGCATCTTTACGTTTATTTTTCTCTCTCACCTACCTTTGATCTCATTGTGCGCTCTGAACGTTTGGCTGCTGCGGCGGCCATCTTCAGGATGTCCGGGTTGCTTTTAGACTTCATTATATCTGTTAGAAACATATACACATACATGGGTCAATCAAAAATACAAGAATCTGTTAAAACTACAAGGAAGTGATGGGTTAAAGGGATACTTTGTATATTTTTTACATTTTGAAGTGGCTTCTGTGGAAAAGTAATGAAAGATCTTACCTGTTGTAGATAGTTTTATTCAAAAGGCCTCAGTTTGAAGAAAGCAGTTTACGTCTGACATGACTTATGAGTCAACAACTTGTCTGAATATAATCAGGACCAAAGTGGATTGCTGCCATCTTTAAACGCTCCAATCTCTCCAACTTAATGATTCACTTAAAGTTTCACAATTTTACACTGTTGTCTAGTCTGGATTACTGTAATTCTTTATTATCTGGACATCCAGAAAACTCTTTAAGAAGTCTTCAGTTAATCCAAAATGCTGCTGCGAGAGTTTTAATGAGAGTTGGAAGGAGAGATCATATTTCTCTAGTTTTAGTTTCTCTCCACTGGCTCCCTGTCAAATTTAGAATCGATTTTAAAGTATTACTCCTAACAGACAAAGCTCTTAACAACCAAGCCACATCATATATTAAACATCTCACCCCTAATTTACATTACTTGCGTTCTGTCTCCGCTCCGGTCCGACCTCCGCAGCAAAAACACCCCCATTATAATCACTGAGAGTGTTTACACTGGCTGCACAGGGCGGCGGTGAGCGGACGGCGATCCGTCAAAATTAGAACAGATCCTATTTTTGCCGGACGCCGGAGTCAATTTTTAAAGATTACGTTGCACCAACAGGAAAAGAAAGGAGCACAACATCCGTATTTTCAAAATAAGACACTTTTAGGCTGGATAATTTGTCAGAATAATGTAGAAATTGTAGATATCTTAATAAATATATGGATATGTTTCTACACAAATGCTGTCAGAATGTATCGTTCTGTTTGGGAAGCAGATGGAAACATGTAGATGAAGCATATGTACACACACGATACACGTGGATTTTATTTTGAAATCAGAAGTTTCAGAAAGCCGACAGCGAGACAGTTTCAACATAAATACCAAAAGCCTTTATATCGTTGTTTTTAGCTGTATTTGGAGTTCGTCTTTCACAGAATTAATTATTTTTTGCTGTGACTTCCACACTTATCACTGAATTTATCGCGCAATCTCCTTCCTGCACGTCTGTCAGTCAGGAGCGGAGTGGAGGTAGTGTAAACTGGACTTGAAACGCACAGCTGCGACCTGCGCTGCGGAGCCATAACGCATGTAATGTAAATTAGGGGTTATTGTTCCATACTTTCCTAACAGAGCACTTTGCTCTCAGACTGCAGGTTTACTTGTGGTTCCTCCAGTTTCTAAAAGTAGAACGGGAGGCAGAGCTTTCAGTTATCAAGCTCCTCTCTTGTGGAACCAGCTTCCAGTTTCTGTCTGTGAAGCTGACACTCTGTCTACTTTTAAGATTAGACTGAAGACTTTCCTTTTTGATAAATCCTATAATTAGACTTAGGTTTCCTGAGTTATTCTTCATTTCTGCTGCTATAGACTCAGACTGCTGGAGCACAAACTGAGCACATTTCCTCACTCTGCTGTTGTCTTTAGTCTCTCTTCTCTACATGTTTATTGTAATTATTTCTATAAATACATGTTTTTTTTCTTTGTCTCTTCCAGAAGAATTTGCACCTGGACCAGTCCTGGACCAGTTCTTCTGTGTTTACCTGTGTCTCTTTCCTGTCCCTCAACCAGCCGGTCGAGGCAGATGGTCTCCTGTCCTGAGCCTGGTTCTGCTGGAGGTTTCTTCCTGATTAGCAGGGAGTTTTTCCTCTCCACCGTTTGCTCAGGATGGGAGACTGTGATGAAGTGATTCAACACAATCTGCTGGTTTCTTCTTTAGATTGTTCTTTTGTTTCATGTACAGTGCCCTGAGACAACGTATGTTGTGATTTGACGCTATATAAATAAACTGAATTGAATTGACAAATCCACAGTAATGGTTATTTGGAAGCAGAAACAGAAGAAAAGGTAACACTTCAGGTGCAGCCTGAGGTGAATTCCAACTAAAAAGGTTAGAATTTGTCTGCTTTAAACTGATGGCAATATGATTTAAAAAGCCCAATTTATAAGAAGTTCTTTGAAAATGTGAAAAATGAAGTCATTATAAGATGAAGAAAACAGGTTTGTGTTTGGTCCAAATGAACTGAGCTTTTAAAGTGAATTTACTTCATTTTTAATATTTAACAGAAATTATTTCAGCCTTATTGAACCCTTTACATTAACACGTGTTTCACAGTTGTCATTAGATGTTTGAGATGAATATTGAAAGCAGAATATTAAAATCTCACTACTTGTATACCAAGCATTTATACAGACCACTCAAAATCTAAGGAAGCTGCTGTGTGTATTTGTGCTTTAATGAAATGAAACAAAATGACTTTCGACCTGAAAGAAGACCCTGCTCCAGTTATTTTAAAGAAAATTTTTGAATCATTTTTTGTTTGCACAAGCATATGTTTACGCGTTTATTGCCTGTGTGTTTAGTATCGGCACTTATTATTCCGCTCCTGCAGATCTACGAATATTTGATCATTTTTATGAATTCTTAAACTATTTTTGTTCTTGTTGGAAAACAAACGGGGCTGCTGTGCATTAAATGTGTTCTACAAATAAAGTTTTAGTAACTCCTCTACAACAGGTAACAAACTAACTCCTCATAACTTTTCCACAGACTTTAAAATAGCCAGAGCATCCCTTTGAGCCTCTCTGGTTCTGATGGTACCGTATCCTCCTCGCTCCACGTCCTCCAGGGACGGCTCTCCCAGCGCCTCCTGAGCCAGCTGCAGCTGCTCTCTGAGCCGGCCAAGATCCCGCTCTGCCTTGGCCTTGACAATACTCAGCTCTGTGTAGATGTCTTTGTACTTATCTGTTGCGTACTTCTTGTCCTAGAAATACAAGGTTGGACTAATGAGACCTGTGAAAAACGTCGTGTGAACTCACAAACATCGCCTGGTTTAAAGTGCCTCAGAGAGGCGGCATGCTGCCCTGACGGGGGAAGAAGTGCATCAACATTTACTCTCTGAGCCGCCTGGAGCTCCTCTTTCAGGGAGTTGATTTCCTGCTTCAGGTATTGGACCTCAGACTCTTTCACCCTCAGCATCACCTGAAGAGTAAAAGAAAAGAAAAAAGTTTTCATGGCTGAAATATTTCCTGAAGGTAAACAGCTTTGATGAACTGAGTCTCACCTCTAACTCATACAGCTCTTTTCCCTGTATCACAGTGTTTGTGTCTCCCACCCCGTCCTCAGACGCCATGGAGCGCATCTTGGTGATTTCTGCTGCCAGACGGTTGTTCAGCTTCTGAAACATGTCACAAAAAGCAGCTTAGAACCAGCAAATAATTGTTTCACGCCTAATGTGCGACATAGTAGCTGTGTAATGGGAAAAAGACAAAAGGGCACCTGGTTGTGTGCATTGAGCTCCTGGTTCTCTCGCTGACACTGCCTGAGGGCCTGCCTCTCGGCCTCCAGCGCCTGGGCCAGGTGGGCGTTTTCCAGGCACTTCTGGGAATACTGCTCCGACAGCACCTCGATCTCTCGCTGGAAGGAACACACCTCCTCCCTGAAACGCAACGTCGTGACATGATTGGAGCAAAACAAACACAAGGAGGCGTGGCTTCAGAGGAGCTTGACGCACAGATACAGTGTGACCTCAGAGAGCGGTGCGTTCTGACTTTTTTATCTTTAGGTTTTATCTTGTAATGAGCTGCTGCCTTACATCCTTCCTACTACAAAGGCTGAGTTGTTTCATCCCTCTTAAAAACCATCATCCTCATTTATATTTATATTTATATTTTATATATTTATATATCCGCATGCATATATATATATATATATATATATATATA
>NW_013952770.1:228383-231890 GCF_001266775.1 Austrofundulus limnaeus
TATATGCATATTATGACAAAAAACATTTTTGAATTCCAACAAATTTTGTGATTTTTTTTTAACAGGAGCAGAATGTTTGCAGAAAGTCTTTTGTCATGTCAAGAAATAAACCAGTTTCTAGTTTTAATTTACACCAGCATAAATCAAATGTTTTAATTTCCTGTCATACTAATCCTACAGTTTGGCCTGTATTTTTTTTATTATTATTACTTTTAAGTCAAAAAAGTGTGGGGCTCTCACAGGTCACGTGGACTTTGTCAGCTGTTTCAGAGGTTTTTCTGAGGAAACAAAAAGAAAACAAACAAACAAACAAAAAAAAACCCTAGACAGCCGTAGCTTGGCTCACTGAGGAGGAAATACTTCAGAGATTACACATTTCAAAAACATCAATAATCTTTCTTTATAAGACAAACGTTGCCTTGAAAGTATTAACTGCAACAAGATGCCGTGATTATTGTGTTTGTCTGTAAAATAAAGTTGACACGAACAGACTGACCAAATATCTAGCTAACCTCAGTAAACCTGGCTACWAGCAGTACTCCTCACAAAGCAGGAAATCTCAGAGTACTGATATGCATGTATATTTAGTACTTTTACTTTAGCACACATTACTCACTTATGATTGAACTCTTCTGATGAGATTGTGTGTTTTAACATCTGAAGCCACAGAATCAGAGTTCTGACTGTTTAAGTTTCAGCAGTAAAAACTAACAGAAGTAATATTTCAGATTGAAACCAGTTGTAAAAGTAAAATATGTTAAAAGTCACATTACAGTGAAACCGCTGTATTTGTAGTTAGTTTACTCAGACTTGGTCACGATCCCACAGCTTGGCATTTCACAGAGAATATTTATGACCTTTGGATTTCTGTGATGCCAACACTGTGGAGCAGAGGCAGAGACAAGAACTCACTCATGCTGTCTGCGGATCTCCTCAATATCTCCATTCTCTGTGTTGCTGCTGGCCTTACGAGCCTTCTCCAACTCCTTCTCCAGCTCCGACCGGTGGGCGTTTTTCATCGCTTCAATAGCTGACATAACAGACACACATAGCTTAAATACCAACTACAAACAGACATTCTCTCCAAGTTGATATTATGATGGAGATTTCTTGACAGCGGCGTAAAATCTGCCATTTACCTGCGATCGTAGCTGCTGTTTCCTCCGCCAGCAGCCTCTCCTTCTCCTCCTGCAGGTTCTCCAGCTCCCTCTGGTGTTTCTTCTGGAGCTCTTCGATCACCTTCTGATGGGACTCCTCCATAGCAGCAAAACCCCTCTCACAGGTGGCCTAAAAGAAGAACGAGAAGCTGTAAGTTCACATGACATCTGGATATGAATCAGCATGTTCTCCTGCTCATTTACACCAAACAGTGAAAGAAAAAAGGAAATCCCCGACCCTTACCTATGTCAACAAGGATCGTTTATTTGGAGAGATTTCTGAAGTCATTTTGAAGCTGCTAATGCAAGCTACTGCCTAAAACAGACCAACTTTCTTACTGCAGCTGATGAGATGTGCATGTTTTGATTTATAAACTGCGTAAAAAGACATTTGTGGGAAATTGATTTTGTAAAGTTTAAACATCTTAAAAGTGTGGGGTCACTGTACTCTAAGATAAAAATATTGTGTTAAAATTGTTTAAAGCTTTGAGAGATATCCAAGTACCAGTTAAGTCATGTACAGACCAACTTTTTGTGATCAGTTTAAACTTGATTGTTTTTGATGTGAAATCTGAGGTTCAGGCTGGTTTTACTCATCTATCAAGAGTAACTAAGCCTCAAATCAAWTTTTTTTGCAGATAAACTGTCTAAATTGTGCCTTAAGGGTATTATCTTTATTTTTCTATGCAGATTTTGACATTTTCATGTAAATGTCTTTAATTCTGCAATATACAGTATATGGCCTGAAATCATCTTAGTGTTGCCCTCTATGAGTTGAACAGTGGCTGCTGCAGCTGAATTTTCCTTTGATAAAACAGTAAAGCTTGGTACATGTTTACGTCGCAGCTCCTACATTTGGGTATAAAAGCCTCTCACTCAGAGACACGCCCATGCAGCGAGTCAGGGGTTAGAACAGTTAGCACTGCGTTTGAACTGCTTAGAACATTAGCAATGAAGCTACTAGCATCACTTTAACACTCAGAAACTGGACCCACTCTGTCCTCTGCCTCTGCAGCACCGGCTTCATGCATCGCTCAGTCAGCCGCTCAAACCCACAAAGCTCAGATCTTCCTCTGCTGTGAAGCTACCTGCGTCGCTGTGGTCACTCTCCTATTGCTGAGTCTAACCAGGCTTGTGTCTGAGCTGCTGCATAATTTTAGCCAGTCTTTGTGTTGATAAAGTTTGTTTTTATTTCCTCCTCTGTGTGTATATAAAGTGGGGCTTGGAAGAAAAAAAAAAGACACACAGAAAGTATAAAATCTTAGGGCTGTGTATTGGCTAGAATTTGGCGATACGATACATGTCATAACAGAGGGGTCACGATACGATATATCCCGATATACTGCGATACTGTAAGCAAGGCAGTATATTGTGATATATTGCGATTTTTTTGTCCAAAAATTCTATTAAATAAAAACCTCTTACTGGAAAAAAAAGAAAAAGAAAAGCTAATGTTTACTTACAATGCTAATGCTACCCTTACTCTGGTGCTCAAGAGGTAGAGGAGCCAAATGGCTGGCTCACTGCTGCCAACTAGTGGTCAGAGGCTGAACTACAACATAAAAATGAACGGTTGGCAAGAAGKTTGACATTTTAAACCTTAATTAAAAATCGATACAGGGCTTTAGAATATCGATACAGTATCGGAAAATGAAATATCGCGATATTTCATTGTATCGATATTTTCTTACACCCCTATAAAATCTGGTGTTTTGATTAAAGTAGGGCTGCAACGATTAATCGATTAATCGACGACTAATTGATTATTAAAATAATTGATGACTAATTTAATATTCGATTAATCGTTCTCTCTTTTTTTTGTTCTTTACTTTGTTTTTCTCTCCAAACTGCTTTGACACCTTCCACTGCCACATCTGCCTTTCTGTCCTTGACACACGTGCACAGTAGTGGTAACTGGGGTAGACAGTGGACGTCACAAGACATTACACAGACAGGCTCTGGTATCATGGCTACCTGACAACGGAGCTCAAAGTGTGGGATCATTTTAAGAAAATGAAAGATAAACCTGTCAAGCTGAAGAAGGAGTCCTATCGGGCCTTTCTGGCCTATGGGACTCCAGAAGCAGCTGATGGGTACCGGCAGGCGAAGCGGCACGCGGCTCGGGTGGTCGCTGAGGCAAAAACCCGGGCGTGGGAGGAGTTTGGAGAGGCCATGGAGAAAGACTTCCGCACGGCTTCAAGGCGATTCTGGTCCACCATCCGGCGTCTCAGGAGGGGGAAGCAGTGCAGCACCAACACTGTTTATGGCAGGGATGTCAAACTCCTGTCCTCGAGGGCCGCTATCCTGCATGTTTTAGAGATTTTTTTGCTCCAACACACCAGATTTTGAT
>NW_013952770.1:234277-279462 GCF_001266775.1 Austrofundulus limnaeus
AAGCCAGTCTGTGTTGATAAGGCTTCCAAATTAAAATAAATTTGTCTGACAAAGCAGCAGCTCTCATTTACAGTCGTCTCGTTCGGCTCGGTATATTTCTCCTCTCAGTACGGTTGTTTACAGCACACGCAATTCCMGGTTAGCTTCTTAGCTTAGCCTCCGTCACAGTGACAACACATACATGCTCCAGCAGAGGCCAGGCCTCCTGCATGAAACGCTTCTCTATGCATCAAGTCCAGACCCTAGTACGAAGCAAAGTGAAGGACAGGGTCTGGTTTAAACCAGGCTAGTTTCATGTAGGAGAAATACATATATTTTTCAGTCAGTATTTAATACAGCTGGCAAAATAATTGTTAAAATATGTATCATGTGCTTCTGTTTTTTAATTCAGGAGATTATAAAAAAAATCCTTCATTTTATGGGAAGACCCTCTTCATTCAAGAGAAAACTCTGTTTTTTTAAATGGCTGCTTATTAATTATTGTTAATCAATCTATAAGATAAATCAACTTCAGATTATTTCATTATCAATAACTTGCATCCTTAAGGAGTTAACTTAATTTATATCTACTCATGTTCATGTAATTAAGCGTTTTAATGATTTGGCCGATTAATCGATTAATCGAAAAAATAATCAACAGATTAATCGATAATTAAAATAATCGTTAGTTGCAGCCCTAGATGAAAGAAACCAGCAGCTGGGTGGTTCCTGAAGGTGTCGGTCAGCACTACGCCGGCCCACCTTCTCAGGAGCTGGCATGTAACGTTTCTGTCACTTCCTTCTTTGACCCCCCCTCTGCACCGCTGTGTGTCTTCTGAACGAACCGAGGTGGTCAGAACCTGCGTCAGTAACACTACAGTGAGTCTTCTAAAAGAGCCTTCCTTGTTTTAGTGGAGAAGCCGGCCTGTTTACCTCACATGTACGCATTCAGAAAGGAACCACGCAGAAGGCGGATAGAATTATGGAGCAGGAGCCGCATGGACATCTGCCTCGAATCAGTCTGAAAACAAACTGAATTAACTTTAGTGATCTTTTTTGTGGCTCTATACTGTTTTCTAACCAACAACGTGTGTCTCGTTATCTTCAGTATTCTCTCGGTAATAAATCCGTTTGTGGATATTTTAATCCTAAATTTCTTTACAACATTCAGGTATGTTTTTAGAAGTAATAGCTTGTCAAATTAAGCTAGCTGTCACGTTCCCTCGTCCTGACCACACCTCCTCTCTCATCCCCACACTTGGCCGTGCCCCTCAGTGTCTCTTGGCACCGCCCACTTTTTGCCCGGGGACGGGGTTATGCTTTCATTGTGTGTGTGTGTGTGTGTGTGTGTGTGTGTGTGTGTGTGTGTTATGCTTTAAGTGGAAATTCTTTTACAGTTTTTGCAAATTTCATCTTTGTTACATGATGTACAACTACTAAAAACAAAAGCGCACATCTTAATCGAGACACATGCTTTGACGTACAGCATTTAATTTTTGTATAGGATTTCCAAAGCAGGAGGGGTAGCAAATCATAAAATGTGATTAAAACAAAACAAAAACAACGACCAAATAGTTATATAAACGATTAAATGCTGATGCATGGGTACAGCTACCACTTCCTGTTCACATCCAAACTACTGTTAGACAATCCTAATAAATAGTGTACGCAGTCTGTGGCTAGTGTACCAAGCTTTATCCAGCTATCTTTAATAAAATATCAGCTCACATTTGTGAACTAATGAAAAAGAAAATAACTTGGCATGTTAGGTACAAGTTTCCTCTGTAAAACACTGAAGTCAAACTATCATCTCTGTACATCCAGGGCATATTCATATTAACCTGTTTACTTTTTTAACTTCTTTTTACAAACTTAATCTTCCTTCCTGCCTCTCTTCACTGCAGCTGATCTGACCGCTCATTCAAAGGCTGTRTTCTGGTCTGCATCCCTTCTCCGTGCAGACACACAGGCCAAATAGAGGTCCAGTGTGTTTTCACAGGAATAACATTCTCCTTTTTTACAGGTAGAGGCTGAGAAGACCCCGTCCTCGACCCCCACCAACAAGGAATAAGTATAGGCTTCTTGCTCTGACATCAGACTGAGCAGATTTAAGCAATGAAGATATTACTCATTAGATTCTTTCCCTCCCCTCATTTAAAACAAAAACATATTTTTCAGTCTCAGCTTTATTTCTCACCTATAAGAAAGATGCAGAAGAGTGCATCATTTCCACTTGTTGGGAGAAACAATTCAAACCTTTAGAAATAATCTCCTCAACATCATCGGCCAGTTTCTACCAGCTGTTCCATAATTGTGTGAACACTTACAGTGATGCTGGTTCTCTTTATTTTTTCCCATATTTCTTTTGGCTCCCATACATTTTTAGCCTCTTTCTGTTCTGCATTTTTTATGCTATTTTAAAATATTATACATCAAATCATTCAGCTCATTAAGGACATTCCAGCTATGGTATTTGTACAATATATTGTTTTTTAAAATATTTTGAGGGGTTTTGGCCTAACTGAAAATGAACAGAATCCAGTTCAAGTATTTTTCAGTCTATTTCAGTATTTTTTATGACAATCATGCTTCTAGCTAATGATAATCCTGCCTGCCAAAAAAAAAAAAAAAGCTTTTTAACATTTGACTATATTGTAAAGCACTTTGGTCATTTTCTGTTGTTTTAAATAGGCTATAAGGTAAACCTGACAGACCAGTCTGTCAAACTGGGATGGTAAATTACAATCCACACAAATAAATTTARGGCTCAAAATTAGGAATAAGAATAGATGAAGATTGATGAAATTTCAGCTTCTTTATGGGATTTGCTGAGATAAAAACATAACCCCCTTTAAAAAAAAACACTTTCAAATCCTGTACTTTGTGTTCAATCAAAAAGGTCAGTTACCTCAAAACACATTTTCCCACCTACTGCTTTGTGTCCAGCCATGTAATTATCTTTAATTTAGTAGGGTTTTTTTTTTTTTGCTGAAAATACTTTTGCATCGAAAACAGCTGGTTGTATGTTTAAATGATTTGTTTATCAAAAATAACAACTAAAATAAAAATCAAAGAGTAAGTGAGAAAATGTGTGATTAAATGAGATACTGTGACCTTGAGCTGTTCTTTGAAAAAATAAATAAATTTATCTTTTTAGCCATTTCCTGAATTTTCTTAGCAAAACAAAACTATTGGCTCAGCTGTCGGCTTTATTTAGGTTTTTTTTCCAGATCACACCAATTGGGTTTATCTTATTTTGGGCAATTTAACAACAAGAACCTCTAAGAGTACGGACTTGGAAATAGGTCAACAAATTGCAAAATACCAAAGCACAAATTTTGCCAAATAATCACGACGTGAGTGCACAATTTTCTACCGACAGCTCTAAACGGCCAAAGATTTTAGAAAAGTGAATTTAATTATTTTTCCAAAGAACCAAAACATTATTTAACTATCATTTAGTGAAAGTGAAGCATTAGGTTACAATGTTAGTAAGGAAAAGCCAGGGAACATATATTTAAAAAAGAACCAGAACAAGTTAAATATTTTAGGTTTTCAACGTGTTGTTTTGCCAAAATTAAAAGAACATGCAAGTATGTTTGAATGAATGGAACTTATTTGAAAGATAAATGAAACATGTCTTGAAGCCTAAAAGAAGTTGGAGGCTTTTCTTACATTAATGAGTTCCTCTAAGTTTTGCATGTGATGGTGATAAAACTCAAAACAACTCGAGCGGAATCAATGATCACAGAAGGCCTAAAGATGGTTAGTTTTCATGCRACACAGAGGTAAAGTGGTTTACCAAATGAAGAGGAGGATTGGGTTAGAAACAAAAGTTAGGCTGGGGAAAACAGGTGGATCTAGGAATGCCACAAAGGAAAACAAGGCATCACAGATGGGAGGACGACAAGGACAAGGAGTGCTTCCACCTTAAGGTTCTCCAGGTCTCTCTCGTATTTCAGCCGCAGAGTGTTTATGTCACCCTGCTCTTCACGTCGCCTCATCTCTTCAGTCATGACTGASACTTGGCTCATCAGCTCCTGGATGCGCTCCCTCAGGGTCGGCGTTTGGGCTGAGGGATGATCCGACGCTGGAGGCTCGTTTGTTCCGTTCCTCTCCGAGTTAGCCGGACTCATCATTCTCCTCAACTCATCCATCTCACAATCAAATCTCTCCATGAGGCTTCTTTTTTCACTCTCGTGCTTTGTTTTTAGGTTCTCCATGCAGTTTGTCAGTGAGTCAATCTCTTTGATGTTTTCTTCTGAGAGAAGGTGAAGTGTCTCATTGGCTTTTGTGATTTCCAGCCTCAACTTTTCGACTTCTTGCTTGTAGCAGTCTTGAACGTCGTTTAACTCCTTTCTGTGCCTGACCATCATGTCGTGAAGTTCAGTGGTTTGATCCACTGAGTCTACTGGCTCTGCTTGAATCAAAGCTGAGGACCCTGCAGCAGTTTTCAGAGAAGCCTCAGATAGTTGATTCTGTACATCTCTCTGTTTTGACTGGAGCTCATCTGCAACTCCTTTCAAGCTGGAGCAATTTGGACAATTTAAGCTCCCTAACTGTTTTTGTGACGGATTCTGCTTCTGCGCTTTTTCATGCTGGACTTCCAGCCTGATAATTTCATATAACATGCACGTTTCCTTGATAGAATCAAGAAAATATTCTAATGACTCTTTATGCTCTCGCCCAGGACCAAAGCTTGCTTCAGCCAAAGACAGGAGTTGATCATTTTTGCTCATTTTCAGACTGTTGGCAATCTGCTTCAGATCATGAGACTTTGCCTTTAATGTTTCTGTTAACCGCTGAAGAATCAAAGCGTGTGTGTCATCATCGAGCCAGCTGTACATCGTTGTAAAATCGACCACTGCCTCACTCTTAGCTTCTCCCTGCGAACAGACCATCTTATTCAAGAGCAACAGGCTCTTCTGTGACGTTATAAGCTCCACCAAACTCAGTTCACTGATCTGTCGGCTTTCATCAGATTTTAATTCGGTAATGCTCAACAGCTGGCTCCAGAATTCCCACTCCAACACTGATCTCATCTCTTTTCCTCTCACGCAAACTGGCTCTTCTTTTGAGGAGACAAAAAAAGTGCTTTTCAAATTGCCAAGCATTCTCTCTACACTGACGTCTACCTTTAATAATATTTCTATAACTTTATCCAACGTCTCCGACCTCATCTCAAATTCATCTACCACTTGCTTAAAATCTGCTTTACCATCTACCTGCTTCTCTTCTACCTCTTTACTCTCAMTATCATTCTGTTTGTCTTGAACTTTATTCTTTTCTAGTATCTCTTGTAGCCTTCTGACTTCATTTTCTGCCTCTTCCAGCTTCTCTCTGCCAACTTTCTCAATTTCCTGATGTAKGATGAGTAGTTTGTTGTTTCTAGCCTCTAGTTCCACACAGCGCTGCTCTGCTGACTCAAGTCTGGCATCCRTTTCCGAAATCTTTGCTTTTGAGGTTTCAAGGAGATCTCTGAGGTGTTCCTTTTCCAGATGTAATTCCTCGTCCTCGTATTCTCCCTGGAAGCCCAGACCTCTTAGCGTCGCCTCTTTCAGTTGCAGCTTCTTCTCWGTGTCTTTCAGGGTGCTGCCAAGTTCCTCCAAGGTAACCAAGGCTTCATGGAGCCTTGAAGACTTTTCATTTAGTTCTCTTTCATAATACTCCCGGTCTATGGCATTAGCTTGATTTTCAGCCAGTTCAGCCTTTAGTCTTTTCAGCTCCTCCACCACAAGATGGTGCTGTTTCCCACCGTGCTGGCTGATGAGTTCAGCTTTCAGACGGTCGATTTCTCTGTCGGCCTCGGTCAGCTGATTCACTATCTCCTGACATCGTTGTTTCAATGCGCTGTTTTCACCTGTTAAAAGCTTGACCTTTTGAGAGAGAAATCCAACAGTCACGTCATTCGACTCTGAATGCTTTTCAATTGTGSACAGGGGACCGTAGGGGCTGCTCAGGTTTTCAGAGCTTTGTTTCTGAACTTTGCCCATCAAATCTTCCATAGTCAGAAGACGGGCTTCATATTCTCGTATGCTTTCTCCTGCCCTGGCTAGACTCTTTTTAAGGGCTTCGTTTTCTATCTCCTGCATGCACTTCCAGGTTTCCAGAAGCTTCTGAAGTTCATGTTTCCCTGTGGGATTCTGATTACAACTATGGAGTTTCAGCACGTTGCCAAGTTCAATCAGAGTCAGAGGTTTGTCACTTATCAGATCTTCTAGCTCTTGGATTGCATCTGAGCTGTCCTGAAGCAAGAAGGTAACACTTTTTTGGACTAGTTCAGGAGCAGGGCCTTCTAGCGTGGATGTGTTTTGGGGTTCAGAAATGTTAGGCTCCTTGATGGGAAGGTGAGAAAGCGAGAGGCCAAGCTGTGCCTGCATATTGCGTTTTTTCAGCTCTTGAAGCTTCAGAAGCTCTTTGGTCTCCTGGTATTTCTTTGTTAAACTCTGTGCTTGAGAACTAACCGGTTCGGACCTCTTCATCTGGGGCGTCACATCAGCCTCCAGACCCAAAGGATGCTCCAGCTTGGAAAAGGGGACCAGACAGTTGGTTAACATACAGCAGGGGAGACACAAAGCCTGCTAAAAAATTTAAGCTTTATCTACCAATCATGTTACAAACGTTTCAAATTAAAATGCTACAATTTCAACATAAATAATTCAAATAAAACATAAGAAAAAAAATCATAATTCCATRTAACTGGGTAAAGAAAAAAAGAAATGAAATGTCCAGGGTTAGTTATTCACAAACAAGCATGCAGATTAAATTGTTATTTGTTACTTCATGTGTTAAGTAATGCAATATTAGTTTCAGATAATTCAAAGATGAAAACAAGTGCTAATGACAACCATTTCTTACATTTTTGATCTAAGGTACTATCTATAACCAATAAAATATTTCTACACAGGCCAATTGCCCAGTATCAATGTCATTATTTAAATATTTTTTGTAGTTTTCTCCAAAATGCTTTCAAGTGAGAGAAAAGGTATTTTAAGAGACAGAAAGGCAACAAAAAACCCAGAAAGTAAAATACAAACTGTAGCAATACCCAACCACCAAGATCTTTAATTTATCTGTAACATTAGTTTAATGTCCTTTCTCTGCCATCTGTGAATTGACTGAAACACAGAAATCCATCATACATTTATGTCAATGGATATATTAAGTGTATACGGCAACTGTTAAAAGAGCAAGTGGATAAAAAAGCTAACAAAAAATCAGTTTGATATCCATGCACATAAGAACACAAGTCAAGAGGTTATTTATTTTTTCTTTACAAGTCCAACATTTTAATAGGCGAAGCAGTTACTTCAGTGACTATAAATGGTGATATTACTGATATGACTTGATGAGAATGTAAAAAATTAATTTAAAGAGCTATCCTATTAATTAGATGGTAAAATGTAAAAACAAACACATTAAACTGACATGATAAAAACTGAAGATGAAAAACTGAGAAAATATAATAATATTTAACCTTAATGCCTATTACAGCTTATCTTCTAAACTTCTCACAGGATTTTCTAATCAACTTTTTAGGTTTGTTTTTTCTTTGTGTACATTTTACTTGTATTTTCTGACTATCAATAGATTTACAGAAAAGTATAAACAAATATGCACAAATTATAATGCAATATAAAAAATGTTTTTAGCTTGAAGTTGTTTGTTTTCTTCCTTGCAGTCTTTCCTATTACAAGGTGTAGGATGGTTCAGCTGAACCAAAACATTCTCCCCATAAGCTGATGATCTAAAAGAGCCGACACTAAATGACCACTGATCAGCTGAAGAGACTCTTCAGGCTGTACTGTGAGGAGCATCTCAGAAAACCTGCAAATGCTGACATGTTTTACCACATTTATATAGTAAAACAAATAGTCCTGTTTGCACATTTTAGAGCTCGGATTGGAGTAAAATTCTCATCTGAGATCATGAATTGGAGATCTTAAAATTTAAAAATCCAAAGAAGTATTTATGAATCAACCAACCTCTTTTATACTTGGCTCTAAGCTCACAGGAACATTTCATGCCTCTGAACTTCACACAGCGCTTTGAGTAATACACAAMTGATGACAAATTTAGGGGACACTATTCAGTGAAGAGTCTTCTCTAGAAGAGCTGAGCCGATCCATGCAATGAAAAAGACCCATCTTCAAGTCACATTAGCCATTACACCACTTAGTTCTTCAATCCACAATCACTTCTGTAAAAACTAGCATGAGTTCAGATACAGTTCAGACATTTAATGCAAAGAAAGGAGATTAACTAGTAGAAGCCAATGTAGCAACAGGATTTCACTATTTCTGACATGCAATGAACTCATGCAAAGGCACATACCTGAAGACTCTGTTGTTTCAATGTCAGTTTGTTTTATATCATTAACATGACATGCAAAGAATGTTACAAAATGAAATGGAAATTAGTCGACAGCTAAGAATGTCACCCAATTTCATTTATTTACTGTTTAACACAACTTCCCWCCCTACAGCAGAACAAACTGGTATAATGTGACTGTAGACTGAGTGTGTCAGCTCACCGGAGAGATGTAACCGGTCCGGACATCCTGCTCCCGCTCCAGAGCCATCCTCAGCTGGAGCTCCAGTTCCTGCTTGTGTGTGTTTGAGTTAAGCAGCTGCTGGTGGCAGCTCGCTAGCTGAGCCCTCAGGTCCTCGATCTGTGTGAGCAGCGAAACGTTGATTAGCTAATCATCGCACTTTCATTTTGTTCTGTGAAAACTCACCAACAACCTAACAGAACCAGGTGGCACACAGAGTAAATTTGTTTTAAATAGTAAATAAAGTTCACACAAAAACGCTTCTGTTTGTTTTTATCAGCAGATGCAGATTTGCTAGCTTCTCCCTGTTATTGCCAACTTAAACTACGCAATGCACATTTTATTTTCCCCTTCCAAGAACAAAAGGCACTGAAATGTAGCAACATTTTGGAAAAATCATTTTGCTGGAGAGTTGACAGAACAGTAACAGAACCCAGCAACAGCCAGGTGCAGAAATATAAAACAGAGGGCAAAGAGAACCATTCCCTCTGCTCAGTAAACCATTTTCACGAGTGCTAATAGATTTTATTACGTTAAAACAGGCATCAGATGATGACTCAGGTTCAGTGAACGTGGAAAGTTGGACAGGTTTTTACTGCCAGGACCTAAAACCGTTAAACATATTGTTTAGGCATAAACACCACCTCTCTATCTGCAAAGTTGACAACAGGCTACAACTAAAATTTACTTCAAATCAAAAAAGAAATGACCTAAATTACTCAAATGATATTTGATTGTTGAGACTGTAAGGCAGTCCCTCKTCTGAAGTGCTAAAAATCAATGCATTTTAGTTAAAATGTTTTATTCAGGGGCTTCATAAAGACAGCTAGATAAGTGCACGAATAAAGATTTTTCCATTTTTAGTTCTATGAAGACAGGCTTCATAAAACAACTGAGATCTTACTTTTCCTTTTTGACGTCTTAGCAGCAGTTCTGACTCTCAGCTAAAGGCCCTRTCACACTAGACAACTTACGCCAAATTATGAAACGTTTTTTGTCTAAATTGCTAATAAAAGCTATATATTTGATCAATTTGTCGAATTACATAATGTACACACTGAAAAGAAACTTCCTGTTGATTTTTTCAATTTCATCTTAAATGTAGACGTCTTTAAAATGTTCATAAACTGGCATAAGTTGCCTAATGTGACAGGACCTTAAAGAGCGCAAGTGATCCGGTTATCAAATGAAATTAACGACTTATAAAACAATTTTTAACTAACTATTATTTGATATCAAAAGGAAAAAAATTGTATAGGTCCTCTGGACGGGTTCTTCTCTAATGAAACGTTTCGTCTCTCYTCCAAGAGACTTCTTCAGTCTGAGAGTTTCAGGCAAAATTCAGGCTTTTAAGTCCTGCCTCCATGTGACTGATACTCACATCACATGGCCATCGTTCACAGGTGACTCATACTCATGTGTGACTCACATCACGATGGCCATCGTTCATGAACGATGGCCATCGTGATGTGAGTATCAGTTACCTGTGAACCATAGCCATGTGATGTGAGTATCAGTCACCTGGAGGCAGGACTTAAAAGCCTGAATTTTGCCTGAAACTCTCAGACTGAAGAAGTCTCTTGGAGGAGAGACGAAACGTTTCATTAAAGAAGAACCCGTCCAGAGGACCTATACAATTTTTTTCCTTTTGATTTTTTACCTGGATTACTGAGATGCATCAGGACATATTATTTGATATGTTTTGTGTTTGTATTGATAGAATAGTTTTGCTGTAAAGGCAGCTAGAAGTTAGAGTGGTTTAATCATTCTGCTTTCTGTTTTTTTCCCTGAGAATTGCCAGAATCTAATAACATTAATAAGGTAACACGTTTGGTTAYTACTATAGTCTATAGACTACAATCACTATAGCTCAGTGACGTGCCTTAGCTTTACCTGATGCATCTACCTAACTAGAAAGAAAAAAAAAAAGAAAAGTAGCTTGCTGTCACACGAGGGTGCTCCATACAAAAAAAAATTTAGCAGGGAAATGTTTTTCATTGAAGGTTGCAGCCAGTCAGTGAAGCAATCAATGAGCAACAGCAGCAAATGTCAAACCGGGCCGAGCAGCACAGATAGAACCATRRGTCTCGGGGTTCCAGAAATCGGGTGGAACTGGGCCATGAGGGCTAAYGCAAACATGCTCAACCTGGGTTTGAAGCAAGGCTGAGCTCTGCAGTGCAAAAAGGCCTGTAGAGACAACCATTCACACTTTCACTAACATCATGGGACAACATGCATGTTTTTGGTCTGTGGGAGGAAACCCTGGAGAAAACCCATGTGTGCATGGRGAGAACATGCAAACTCCACCCAGAAAGGCCTGAGGCCGAGGGGCGTTCTTGTGACCTTTTCACTGAGAGGCAGCAGCTCTGACCACTGTGCTGCTCTTTTAGGTTAACAATTAAAAATTAACTATATAAAAAACAATAAAAAACCAACATCTATTAACAGACATACCCCCTGCTTGTAGCTCTCCAGAAGCTGCTCCAGCTCAACACTCTCCTTAGTCTGGTCTGTACTGGGCAGAGGTACCCTCCTCTCCTCCCTGATGGGGGTCTTCTCCACCTGTCGCCAGTGTTCTTCAATCACTTCCTCCATCCTCTGCTGCCTTTCCAAGGCGGCGGGGCTAACTGAGTCCGTTTGTACAGTTCCCTCTTCCCTCTCAAAGTCTGTCCTCCCTCCATCTGTAACAGACGTGTGCTCTGAACTGGTCACACTCTCGTACCTCTTCCTCCTCTCCTCTCTTCTTCGACTGCAGTCAAGCTCATCCCTGCCCGTCTGCAGGCTTTCTGCCTCCTGCGCTCGCTGCTGAGCCAGAGCCTGGGCGATCGGCCTGAACTCTGCCCAGTCGAAGGTCTTGGAGCGACCCTCTCGTCTTCGCTCCCGCGCCCTGCTTCTCATCGCACCTKGAGCCGACTCCCTCTCCACAGACGAGGTCTCAGAGGAGGGGGAGTCTTGAGTGATGTCTGGTCTAACCAAACTATCCAAAGGAGAGAAGGAACCATAATCTTCAGTTGAGCTGAAAGGAAGTAAAGCACAAAATAATGGACAAATATTATTCAAACACCTACAAACAGCTTGACGACAAGATACAATCTTCATTTCTGTCCATTCTCTGATACAATGCCGCAAACTGTTCCATGTGTGCTGTAGCTTTATGACAACTTTAAAGAGACAGAAAAATAAAATTTAAAACAGTAACACTATAATCTCCACCTATAGTATACTGTATTTACATTGGTTTTCAGCTCATCGATGTCACGCTACAAAAGAATTGCTGGATTGCAGTCACTTGACCCGAACGATGCGTTRATAATGTCTGATGGGGGGCAGGAAGTGATCTGCTCTGGTTCAAAACACAGCGAAATGGATCACAGTGAGTMCGCTAATGCCCTAAATAGGCTGGTGCAGACGAGATATCGCAAAAAAATGTGTGTACATTTAGGATATGATTCATATTATCTTAATAAAAAAAGACTTGTTATATAATCTGGAGGATTTACCYGGTGTTGGTGCTGCAGACCTCATGTTAGAGGCTAYGACGAGCCAAATGAAAGCTTTCAAAAGCCTCAAAGCTACAATTATTTTCKTTCAGGTTGGGTCAAACATTTAGGATCCAAAGAAACTTTAAATGGCTGTTCACTTGTTTCTGCCTGGGTGAGTTGTGCTAATTTAAGTAGTTAGCCTATAACAATGCTATCGCTAACAAGTTAATTGACTCCAGTTATTTCTGTGCTTGGATCTACTTGCAAATAATTTATTTAGCTTCTGTAAAMCCAAATTCAAGTAACTGTCCAGGAAAATATCTGACAATATGATTTAAAACGATACGATCCTGACCTGTTAGAAAGAGATCGCTGCAAACTGTTGCATTGTTCGTTTCCAAACCTCCTGTTTTTAGCCGTAGACTGTTGATCCACTTTTGTCCTAATTTTTCAGCAAGTTTTTAAATTTAACTCCCTTGTGACACACTACTTTCAGAACATGAAAAAAACTTTGATATTTCTCCTGATTAGAGCGGCTGCAACAACTGTACATGGCACAGAACTTAGGCATTTTAACGCTGAATCAACAGAAGGAAATAGAGCTGCGCGGTATATGTGGTAGACAGTAGAAACGATATGAAGTTGGCCTACGGTAGAAACTTACCCTCTACCATCATATCGTCATTACGTCATCGTATCTGTGTCAACACGGCTGCGAGTGCCGAGACAACTGAGCAGGAGTTAGAAATATGAAGAAATTCTAGCGTTTTAAAACACGCATAGAGAGGATAAATCCTCAAAATATCCGCCTCCCGCTGTAGAAAAGTTACGTCGAGTCACGGGATCATAACCTCATCCTCTCCTCTCGCTGCACGTCGCGCAGAGAGAAGTTTTAACAGCTGTAGTTTTTTCACACCCAAATGTCTGAGAAAAAAATGTTTTTTATGTATTGTTACTCACAGAGATGATTAAAAAAAAAAAGACGTGGACGTTCGTTCAGTCGTAAATCCATCTTGCTAATGTAAAGTCGGCTTCTGCTCCGATGATGAAGATGAGCGCGCAGCAGAGCAGCAGCTGATAGCAGGCAGAAGCTCATTGTTTGGCAGGCAGACATTAAAGCAAAAATGCTGGGTTTGATTAAGATTACAGTTCTCTGCAAAAGAAATGCTCTAAAAATTTAATTATCTTTACTTTTTATGATAATTTCCTACCGCAACATATACAGTTATCGTGAAGGGGTACAGTTTATACCGTGATATGAATTTGAGGTCATACCGCCCAGCACTAGAAGGAAACATGGCTTCATTTACTTCCTGCCCCCCATCTGCATTTCATGACATCGACACTACATCATCTGCAACCCAGCAGTAGAGTTTCCTACATGTTCAAATCAAATCAGTTCTCATCAGCAGTTGATTTTGATCCCTACTTGGCTAATTTTATGTTATTTTGTATGTTTCACAGTGTAAGAAAACATGTTCAGAATTGGAAATCTGAGTAAGTTTGCAGAAAACCAATTTGATTCTCTTCTAAAATACTTTATTAAAAAATCTGAACTCCATTCCAGCTCACAGCCAACGCCTGTCTTTGTGAGGCATCGGATCTTATCGGCAACAAAAACAAACCTCTCAGCAGCAGCATCTATTGCCAGCTGCACTAAAAAGAATGAATCTCTCTTCTCTTTTTAAGTTTTACATGTATATAAACACAAACTTCCCAGTCACACCCCTAGGGGCGGTACCTTTTACGTCAAGACACTGAAATCTTAAACAAGCTTTTTTTATGCAGAAAGAAAGGCCTCATAATGATTCTTTGTTTAAAGGATATGGCTGCAAATGATCACAAAGTTTTAAATACAAAACTGTATCTTAAGATAGTCACAAAATTTCCCTCACCATCATGTGCAAACAGCTCTCTTCAGAAAATATATATTAAACAGCAAAGAATCAAAAGCATGTTGATGTATCAAAGCACATAAAAATGACATTAACTTTAGTTTTACATTATTTTGTTATAGTAGAAATCTAAAGTCTTGATGTATCCAATTTTCAAGGTTCTGTTTGAATTATGTCACCAGAATTTGTCTTTTAACCACACCAGAGGTTTTAGATCTAAAGAGGCTGTGCAGCACAAGGTGTGTGTCCACAGTTTAAACTGCGACACAGACACAATCAGACCTGAGGGAGGATTCTATAAAATAGGAAATTCAAGTGGCAAAACAAACATATCATATCAGAGACAAACTGAACATGCAAAACGCTCACAAAACACTTAGAAATGTGGACTTATGACTCGTGCTGACCTGGCCACGTCAGGGGCGGTGGACGGCCGAACGTTCTTCATCACTGCTTGGATCCAGTTTCTGCGTATGCCGGCTGTCATGGCTGACAGAGTGTAAACACCTTCCTGCGTCTGCATGCAGCAGCACAAAATGAGGAAAAAAGAAATTAATAAAAACATTTATGCAAAGGATTAAAATCAATGTATTTTGCTTAATTTAGCATTGAGTGAAAGGAAAACTGTACTAATGCCAGAATTGATATTAATGTCTGTTATGGTTGTATGAGGCTTAGTTCTCACAAGTAGATATTACAAGACAGACAAGATTCAGGATACTCAGGAATAAGACTAAACACTTTCTTATGAGCAGAACAAATAAAAACAAACAGCCTCTTACATGAATTTGAAAACCGTAGTTGCGCTGAGCCTGGTACTCTGTTACACTGTAACAGGTGGACAGGTCAATCTCACCGTCCAGGTCAGAGGCCTGGGGGGAGAAAATAGAAATAGATCAACAACATGAGGGACTGAAAAACTAAACGGGAAACACGTGACAGCGTGAAATAAAGGGTCTCACCTCCTCAGCGATTGAATCCTTGTAGTATCTCAGGCTGTGATCCGTCAACACGAACCAGTACTTCTTCCACTGCAAAAACCACAGGGCAAAAATTTGGCCACACAAAGTCCCGAGCCAGTCGTAAAAATAAAAAAATAAAAAACAAGCTGGAAAAACTACAGTAGCAGCTAGAACACCCTGTCTGTCAATAAAAGCTGCTCTAYGTGAACGAAACACCAGTTTGCCTGTCAGTTACATTCATACTGAAACAGTCGGTCCCCGCCCTTGTCTCGTCTTTTCAGTCCATCAATGATGAAAGTTGAAAGTGATCCGCAGCTTTGTAAAAGCTATAGAACGCTACAGATTTGAGAGCTTTAGGTGAACAATTCAGGAGTTCTTTGAACTGGCCTCGACCATATTTACCTAATGACCTTAGAAACTCATCCCACTTCTCTCATGATTTTCACAGGTTTTAGGTTTCTCATTTTAGAATCAGTTGATAACTTGTAATACCTGGCCTTGTTCGTCCAGCTTCACCATCCATCCTTTCTTAAAGTTCAGCAAGTCCGGCTGAAAATAAAGAAACAGGATAMAAAACAATTATTGAATAAAGTGGTTTTAGTTTGCATATTCAAACCACTTTTATCAAGAAAAAAAAAACAGTTGTAGTTGCACATTACAACTATGTCAGGGGCAGATACAAAAWTTTTTGTCAGGTTGTCCAGCCTCAGCTGCAAAAATGACGGTCAAGTGAAGTCTTGCAGTTTTGTTGTGCACGTGAACACACGCGGTTAGGGTGGAAATACTGCAAGTTGCTTTCAAAAATAAAATGCATATAAAATATGTAATCCTTGGTGGAAAACAGTTGTCCGAAASGAAAATATGTTGTCTCGGACAACCTAAATAACACTTATGTCGACCYCTGAATGTTCTAATGTTCCCTGATTTGAGAATAAAAACAACTGATGCATTACTTCATTGTAGGAATGGTTAATAAACGTCACAAAAATACACTTRTTCAGTCAACTAAAAGGTACAGGCTGAGCCGTGCCACTGGATCAGTTTTTTTGGCAACTCCAGCAAATGCCATGTATGACGTTTCAGACTGTGGAATATTWAGTCTCTTTAATTTAAAACAAAACAATAAAAAGACTGATTTTCAACTTAAATTAGCACTGGAATACATGAGGTCATTGGCTCACCTTGGTGCTTGTTTTAATATTTACAATSACATTTGCAAATGTTCAAAAACACTTTTAAACACACTGACATTAGTTTGCAGGAGCGACAAGAGTAAGAGTTGTCTAATGCACCATCTAAAGCCGAGTAATCGGCTCTCATTGGCTACGTTCACACTGCAGGTCTTAATGCTCAGTTCAGATTTTTTGAAAAAATCCGATCTTTTTTGTGTGAACGTTCACATTACATTTTAAATGTGACCTGCATCAGACTCCTGTGTGAACGCTACACAGCCCTGATGTGACACACATGCTAAGTAAAAGACGTGACGTCTCATCAGCCGGCTTGTTTATTTACAGAGCTAGCATGGATGCTACATTTTGCGCATCGAATCAGAAGTTGTTGTTTAATCAGAGCCGATTAAATTATTATCTGACCTGCTTCTTTAGTTCAGTGTTTATATCTGAACCTGCCTCTGACCGGGATGCTCCAGTGAAGCTTTTTTTTATTTTCAACGAAACTACGAGCTGGAAAAAAGTATCGACCGAGTATCTAACTGTAGGATCGATACTCTCCGCGACCCAGGCTGGACATGTTATTATCAAACTATCTACGTGGAAAATGAAAAGTAAAAAGACGAAGCAACTGGACTTGTGTTTTGGAGCTGTAAACACAYGGAGCTACAGATTTAAACAGCGAGACTTGAGGTTAGTGTGTTATCGATCCTTCACCCCCTCCTCCTGATGAAAAAGTCAGATGAATGTGACATGAGCGTTCACACTGCAGTCACTTTGAAAACATCAGATGTATATC
This sequence comes from Austrofundulus limnaeus, assembly GCF_001266775.1. Taxonomy (NCBI): domain Eukaryota; kingdom Metazoa; phylum Chordata; class Actinopteri; order Cyprinodontiformes; family Rivulidae; genus Austrofundulus; species Austrofundulus limnaeus. The sequence goes on from NW_013952770.1 coordinate 251,118, forward strand.
CGATTTAAAAACACATACTGAAACGGCCTGGGTCGGATTTGAAAAAATCGATTTGTCTCGTTCAAATCGGATATGAGTCAGATGGGTCAAAAAAAATCGGATTTGGGTCGGATTTGCCTGCAGTGGGAACGTAGCCATTGTCGTAGCTGCATCATTTTGTTCTCAGAGCAGCTTCATCTGCCTCTTCTTGACAAAAGGCCTGGGTTGAACTGTTTCCCATTGGAGCTTYGACAGAGTATTCTATGACTGGTAAGAAGTTCATGAGCATGTCTATGTAGAAGTGTTATGGGACTGCAATGTCATTTTGCTTCTAACTACTCTGGTTGTTGCAAACCAAGGACAGCTTTGAGAAACAGTTGGCCGAAACAGTCAGAAAATACATCCATCTGTATGATTCGTTCAGACAAACTTATAAAGATAATCAAACGGCCAAAAATTCCTATATGGAGGTGGCACAGACATTGTGCACGGAGGTGTCTGTCTGGTGCTCYATCTGTGACAGATTTGTGGTCAAATGGAGGATGTAAGGATGGAACATACAGAAGAAACATTTCCTAGAAGAAATGCTTAGTGTGACATAGCAGCGTCTGTCTCTGTAGTGAAAAAGCAAACAAATTCAAGAACCRTTTGTAGCAACAAGCACTGGTAAAAACTGGAACCACTTGGGGGGGGGGGCGACGACACCTTATTGTGTTCATTACTGCTGTACAATGAGAACAACACACAAACATCCATGTAAACAGTGACCACAGTAAGTGATAAAGGCTGTAATATTCTGTCATCCACACATATTKTATACTTTTATAAAAACACAAAGCAAAGAATGAGTGCAGTAATCAGATGCTGTAGGTAAATTAGTGTTGGGCATAATCGTATCGTGTGCAATTAACCGTCAGAAAAACATTAATCGATTATTTTTTGGCACTTGACGATTAATATGATTAATGCCACCAGGCAGAGTCCGCTCGCTGCTTCTCTCTGCTTCAGATATGACAAACTTTTTTTAATCATTTTTTTCCATCATTAATCAGAGGTGGAGGCCTCCGTTTTCAGTTGTCCCCCTCCTACAGTGCTGCTATTGCCAGTATCACTCCACCCCGTTAACAATAGGTGTTAATTAGGTGTCAACGATAGCCATGTGATGTGAGTATCAGTCACATGGAGGCAGTGCTCAAAAGCCTGAATTTTGCCTGAAACTCTCAGACTGAAGAAGTCTCTTGGAGGAGAGACGAAACGTTTCATTAAAGAAGAACCCGTCCAGAAGACCTATACAATTTTTTTCTTTTTGATTTTTTTACCTGGATTACTGAGATGCATCAGGACATTTTTTTAAAAAGTTCAGTAATTAATTTATCTATCAACACAATTTAAAATTTGATGTATTGCCTCAAATCTGTGATTTTGACAAAATCTGGAAAAGATTTTTATAAAGAGGAACTCTTCTAAACTGGTCATGTGACAAGGACATAAGGGGGTCCAGGGACTCCAGGGGATTAATCGTCAAATTAATCGATATCGGCTAAATACAACAATTAATCGTGATTAATTTTTTTGCCAATATTGCCCAACCCTAAGGTAAATGCTATAAAAATAAAGGGCAAAATGAGGAGTTTAACCTGGAGAGGGAGCTGAAAGAGCTGCACTGCCTCCTGCAGTGTGGAGGTTTACCATCATATTCTCACAGCAAAGCCAAAGAAATATTAGAAATAACAGAAATAAGCCATCAATCATTAAGGCCTGGTTTGCAGAACTCCAACGAAACATGGGTGAGACTAAACACAGCTCACAGTACTGCTACAGCTGCAGTCAGTTTCTGAGTTAAARCAACCAGAGGCTTGCAGATTGTTGATACCCGCAGACTTTGTCTCAACCTTTAATTCTCTTAACTGTTGCCTAACTAAATCTGGCCTCTCAGCACAAACAACAGCCCAGCAACTTCTTTCCTTTCTGCTGAGGCCTTGGCACTGCTGCTGACCCTGGATCCTGCAGCTAACAGAACAGCAGAGGCTTTGTCTCAGACCACAGACAAACACAAACACACTGACCTTCCAATATCCCAGCATATGGGTCCTAATCAGAACAAATCCAAACCCGTTCATTTATTAGTCACTTGTGTTTAGCCTCAACTCCTCGACCATTAAAAGCATTTTCCACGTGTCAATGTAGTACAGCTTCAGGCACAAAATGTAAATCTTTTCAAAAATTTCTGAGTTCATAACAATTTAGGTGCCAATAAAAAACCTCACCAATATAAGTTGTTTACATTAAAGAAACACGAGTTGTTGTTTTTTTAACAGCGCAGCAGAGCGTGGCTTTTAGACATCATGAATTCCTAACGCAGAAGCAAGAAGGTGCATTTTTTAGCCAAACACCTGTGATAAATGACTTCTCTTAACCTGCAGTGTCAAACACTAAAACAGGCAGCTGAAAACAGATGAAGACMGATGAACAAAGTCAAAGAAACTCTGTCAGTCTGTTTTTGAGCAATTGTAAAAACTGCCGTTTCATATCAGAGACCACATAATAATAATCCAAGCAGCAAGTTCCTGATGTGCCCTGCAGTCTCCTGGTTGGACATGCCTGCAGGAGGATCCTTATCTATACAAGAATACTAAATTYAATAAAAACAAAAGCAGAGCAGAGCACTCACTGTCATGACAGACTCTGTGGTCCTTCGGTCCAAAGACTTGGCTCTTCTCAGAGGAGGCAGGGTGGAGGGGAAGTCCAGACCTTCATCGTTGTCTTGTCTCTGCTCCTAAAAATGAACACACCTAGTTTTACACCTGCGCAAATTCACTTTGTGCCAAAATCTCAGACATGAACTAGGTTTGAGTCATAATTAATTAATTAATTAATTAATTAACTGTAAAGAAATGGTACATTTATTGCAGTTATAAAAAAAAACATGAACTTTCATTTGTCTTGTTGAAGTTGAAGCAAAAACAAGAGTGACGTAGTAGTTRCATCAGGTAATTACATCAGGTGCTCCTGGTAATTGAGACAACTTGAAAGAACTCCAAACTAAAAGTTCACTGATCCACATAAACAATATTATTTAATCCTTTATACAGCGGAAATATTCTGCAATTCCTTCCTGGTGAGATTAGGGGTGTAAGAAATTATCGATACACTGAAATATCGCGATATTTCATTTTCCGATACTGTATCGATATTCTAAAGTCCTGTATCGATATTTAATTAAGGTTTAAAATGTCAACTTTCCTGCCAGCCATTCATTTTTATGTTGTAGTTCAGCCTCTGACCACTAGTTGGCAGCAGTGAGCCAGHCATTTGGCTCCTCTACCTCTTGAGCACCAGAGAGTAAGGGCAGCGTTAGCATTGTGAGTAAACATTAGCTTCATGCTCCGATAGCTGAATCTGAGCAGAAAAGACCGACACCCTCTGCCTTCTAAGCTGAGGTAAGGTTACGAACTTATTTGTCAGAATGTCTGTATTTTAAACCAAATTAAGTGTCTCGTGCGCTCTTTTTTCCAACTTTAGTCAGTCACGTTACAGAAGGCTAGCGCATGTCTATGTAATAGAATTTTCTGAGACAATGAATTTTGGTTTTTCATTTTTTTCCAGTAAGAGGTTTTTATTTAATAGAATTTTTGGACCAAAAAAAAAATCGCAATATATCGCAATATATCACCTTGCTTACAGTATCGCAATATATCGGGATATATCGTATCGTGACCCGTCTGTCATGATATGTATCGTATCACCAAATTCTTGCCAATACACAGCCCTAGGTGTGATCCCAGGCAGCATMAGAATTGTTAAWGCTCACTACTGTTGCCACTATTTGCTCTTGCAAACAACCCAAGAACCTCCCTGTAAATTAATGTAAATAAGTAACTGTAGTGTGAAGGTGTATGAAACATTGTTTGCATAATCTGCTCTGTTTTAAGACGGCAGCGATGCATTTTAGGTCCTTCTCCATTGTCAAGTCTCACTCACTCTATTTGGTTTTGGTCTGTTCAGTTCTGCTCAGTTGTGTGTGTCTCCATCTCGGTGTGTTTCTCATTCTATGGGTGTGATTGTATGCTGATCATCATCAGCGGCTTCAGCTGCTGTGGTAAAAGGTAAATAAAAAAATATCTATTTAAAATGTCATTGTGGCTTTATCGTCCAGTAGTTGGATATTATTTTAAAATTTTTTGCCTCCCTGAATATCTGCCCATTGTAGGACGGCTTCGTCCTGCGCTTGTCTCCCTCACCTCTCTCCAGGAAGCGTTTGCAAGTACCACCATTCCCAAGATCGCCAATAAGGTTTGCAGCTCCATGTTAGACCATGGTTTTATCACTGCTTTCACCATGTTGTTGTATCTCACACTTAGATTCCAGAGCAAAAGTGCCTCTCTCTCCAGAAGGACGTTTGCACAAATGACAACTTGGCTCTGTCAATCAATCCAAGAGCCAATCCATGAGAAACAGTCCACTAACATCAAAATCATATATAGGTATGGGTACCTTTGACATTTGAATTGATCCGGTACCAATATCTGGCACCGGTACTCAACGGTACCAATTTTCAGTACTTTCTGTGTGTTGTTTTTGAAGTAATAAACTTACTTATTTATTTAACATATTTACTTCTCAAAATACAAAATTTAACAAATATCAAGACAACATCCAACTCTTTGTATTGTAACATCAGTTTTTTAACTAATTTCTTTAAGGTGAAAACTCTTGAGAACAACAAGACACACAAATATAAATTGCACAAATTAAAATCCAGCTCCACGCATTTCTATTGATGTCATTTCCCCGCTTGAAAAATTGTGTGATGGAGGTCCATGGAAGGCAAATAAGTTTAAATCAAATAAGCAAAAGAGGATTTAGTTAAAATAAATAAAAGGTATTCAAGCTACGTTTTGAGCATCCAAAACACGCCCAACACTTCAAGTTGGCTGCTTGAGCAATACCCGGTGTCACCTGCTTAAAGTCACCACAGAGGTGGTTCTGAGTCTGCGGTTGTGCACGGGTGGAACCAGAAACGGAGACACAATTGGCCAAGGCTGAACCGAGGAGAACCGAATTCGGGTGCACCAGTGGAGAGGGGGCTTAAGTTTTTGGCTGTGTTGGAATTAGCTGGTAGTTTGTCGGTCCTGTCAGACTAAAAACTCTGCTCCTACAAACTGAGGCGTTTCAAAGAGCCAACACTTTACTCTGCTGAGTTTCTGCCACTCAGTTTGAGCCAATATATTGAGTGCAGAGGTCTAGGGTGGGAAAGGAAAGTTTTAATCACCATGGAATCCCAGTAAATAATGGAAACTAAAAAACATACAGCACTTACAGATGACCTCTGACCTACAAACAAAACAAAAGGAGAACAGGAAAGAGAGGACGGACAGAAGAGGGCAAAGAGAAAGGAAAAAAGATGAAAATTTAAGGAGATAGGTGGGTCTGGAATTTGTCTATTTTTTTCCCCCATTTTCAGCCAAACTTTAAATACCAATTTTAAAATTTACACTTTAATGTTGGTTTCAGTAATACACACACAGCAGTATTACCTCTCTATATCGTCGCCTCTGTTCACTGCGACCCTGTCGGACTCCACTACTCCGTGTCACCTCCACTTCCATTTTCTCTGGATTCTCCAGCTCCAAGGCCTCCAACTTCTCAATAACACCGGAGCGACTGGAAACAAAAATATAAATTCATTACTTGTTAAATACAAGCAAATKGCAAATGTATTTTAGGAAACATCTAAACAATGGTAGGCAGTTTCAGAGTGGTGGGAATAATAATCCACAGTAATCTGACAAACACAAATTACCGTAGATCCACTGCACAGATCTGGAATCAGCTGGTTTTTACTGTTACTATAGACTGAAACGACTGTGTCAGTAAATTTCCAAATAGTTTTTGGAAAGTTTTAAATAAAAAGTGAAAAATCTGAAAATAATAAAAATAAAAAAAAAAGAAAAGTGAAGTAAAATCTTACAAAAAATCTCTTTCAAAATGTGACCCTTGAAATGTGTTTTAACACATTTGTTTTCTTTTTCTTAACAGTTTTTATTACAAAGAAATTTTAATATGACAAGATAATTTGAAATAACACTGGCTACACCAGATAAACCAGATTCTCACTTTCAACTCCATCAGAACAAAAACGTAGTTCTGGAGAATGACCAACGCTGCTCAAAGTTCAAGAAAATTTTTGTAAAACCACAACATAACACAGCTTTTTCTTTAAATTTCAGACGAAATGAAATCTCTTAATATATGCTTGTAAATAATAAAAAGCTCCTAAGTTCATTAAATTGTGTAAACAGCTTTTAACCCACACATAAAAATAAGACATTTGTCAATCTCTAATAATGAAATGGACTTCCAGATGACKTTAATAAACAAGTTTTTTTTTTTACCAACAGTTGATTGGTGAGAAAAAAAAATCATCATAAGTATGGAGCTAAATTGGGGTCATATATTTCGTTCAAAATAAAAAAAATTGAAACTGAAAAAAGGAGATTTGAAACTGAAAAACAATTTTGAAACTGAAAAACAATGCATTACAATCTGGAAAAGTTTCAAACATCTTGTCTTTTCAGTTTCAAATTTTTTCTTTCAGTTTCAAAATATTTTTTTCAGTTTCAAACTTTTTATTTTCAGTTTCAGAGTTATGACCCCGATTTAACGTGGGGGGCGGGGCCTCAGATGACAGGCGGTGCAGAATCATGATTGACAGCTCAACACAGGCTGGACAAGGTGTTGCATTCAGGAACCACCAGCTATGAGTGGAATGTTTTYAGTCCAATAAATGTCTCTTATTAGAGGTTATCAGTTCTAAAATGTCTGCAGACTGTCCCTCCTTTACCTCCTAGTAGGTTGGAAGGCACTTATCATCTGTATGCCTGATAATATGCATTCAGGCTTAAGTGGGTTTAGCTTCTCCCCCTGGACGTGGAGCCCAGGCGGTCTGCCCGACTCGCTTTGACCGGGGGAGGCACTCGATCTGCGGCATGGAGATCTAAGCTGTAGCCGTGGCTCGCTCCAGACTTTGCTGCTAACAGACAGAGAGGGGAGTTTTCAGGGTCTGCTCAGACGTGTTTCAAACTTTATTCAGCTGTTCTCTGCTGCGATTAACATTTCCTGAAACTATTGTGTGTTTTTATTTCTGTTTGACGAGGAGAAGGGAATATATTATTTAATCTTAGACAACCAAAATCCAACTATTAAACAAGCCGTGCGATTTGTTTCTGTCAGCTGTAGCTTCCTGAAGGTTCGTCGAACTCCGAGGTGGATTTATTTTATTTATTTTCATATTTTAAAGACAAAGGAGTCCTGCAACGAGGATTAGGCTACTCCACCAATCCCGTCTCCACTTCTGTTGTCCAGGAGGAGTGAGAGTGACATCCAGGAATCACTGGAGCTCCGCACGGCCAGCTATCAWCCTGTCCCCACCTACAGGGCTTGATCTGCGCCCAAGTTTGGCCAAAATGTCCCCTGTTGCTTCTTGGGCTTCTATCTCAAAAATTAACGAATGGAATTCTATGAAACGTTCAGGGAATGTTTATTACACTTCCAGRAAATGTTCAATACACCACAGAGAACAGAAGATTAAAGTTAAAATCATTTCAGAGTGCGTGCACCGCTCTGATCTGATCCAAGAACCACTGGAGAAACTCCGAGCTGCTGCTCTGAAGCGGTTCGGAGCCGCGCATGCGCTCGGACTCAGAAATGTTTTAAAATTATTAATCTTCTGTTCTCTGTGGTGTATTGAACATTTYCTGGAAGTGTAATAAACATTCCCYGAACGTTTCATAGAAWTCCRTTCGKTAATTTTTGAGATAGAAGCCCAAGAASCAACAGGGGACATTTTGGCCAAACTTGGGCGCAGATCAAGCCCTGTAGGTGGGGACAGGTTGATAGCTGGCCGTGCGGAGCTCCAGTGATTCCTGGATGACACTCTCACTCCTCCTGGACAACAGAAGTGGAGACGGGATTRGTGGAGTAGCCTAATCCTCATTGCAGGACTCCTTTGTCTTTAAAATATGAAAATAAATAAAATAAATCCACCTCGGAGTTCGACGAACCTTCAGGAAGCTACAGCTGACAGAAATWTGAACCAAATCGCACGGCTTGTTTAATAGTTGGATTTTGGTTGTCTAAGATTAATTAATATATTCCTCTCTCCTCGTCAAACAGAAATAAAAACACACAATAGTTTCAGGAAATGTTAATCGCAGCAGAGAACAGCTGAATAAAGTTTGAAACACGTCTGAGCAGACCCTGAAAACTCCCCTCTCTGTCTGTTAGCAGCAAAGWCTGGAGCGAGCCACGGCTACAGCTTAGATCTCCATGCCGCAGATCGAGTGCCTCCCCCGGTCAAAGCGAGTCGGGCAGACCGCCTGGGCTTCATGTCCAGGGGGAGAAGCTAAACCCACTTAAGCCTGAATGCATATTATCAGGCATACAGATGATAAGTGCCTTCCAAAATAATAGGAGGTAAAGGAGGGACAGTCTGCAGACATTTTAGAACTGATAAYCTCTAATAAGAGACATTTATTGGACTGAAAACATTCCACTCATAGCTGGTGGTTCCTGATTGCAACACCTTGTCCAGCCTGTGTTGAGCTGTCAATCATGATTCTGCACCGCCTGTCATCCGAGGCCCCGCCCCCACGTTAAATCGGGGTCATAACTCTGAAACTGAAAATAAAAAGTTTGAAACTGAAAAAAATAGTTTGAAACTGAAAAAATATTTGAAACTGAAAAAAATATTTGAAACTGAAAAGATAAGATGTTTGAAACTTTTCCAGATTGTAATGCATGTTTTTCAGTTTCAAAATGTTTTTCAGTTTCAAATATATATATATTTTTTTCAGTTTCAAAATTATTTTTTTCAGTTTCAAAATTGTTTTTCAGTTTCAAATATATATTTTTTTCAGTTTCAAAATTATTTTTTTCAGTTTCAAAAATATTTTTCAGTTTCAAATCTCCTTTTTTCAGTTTCAATTTTTTTTTATTTTGAACAAAACATATGACCCCAATTTAGCTCCACACATAAGCGATTGTGACCAATGAACTACATTATAAAGTTTGGATCACTTGGACCCTCAGCATAGTTGGTTTAAAAAGGAGCATAATGCATTAATGTAATTTATACTTCAATGTAAATCTATAAGAATACCATACTGCACTGAGCCATGCCATCTAATGAAAAAGTGCCATTTGTAAGACACTGGAGTACCAAGCAACACTAAAACCCAGGCAACTCTTTACATTAGCCACCAGAAAAGTTTCATTAACAATTGGGCACTCTTTTGAAAACAGGACAGAGGAAAGCCCTGCTTCTCCCATTCTAATAAAAACAGAATTAAAGGTCGACTGACAGGGGGTTTTCTATGGCTGATGGCATTTAGAAATCAGGGTAGAAAATGGCAATGGCAAGTTTTGGCCAAAATGTATTTTTTCATTTAAGAAAAAACAAGAGTAATTGACCAACTTCAAGTGCCTGTGACATACAGTAGATTTCATGATTCCAGGTCCAAGCCTGGCTTGAGGCTAATTTTTAAAATAATTGTAGGGGGTGCTGTGGAGGAATTAGGTCACCCCCAACCCCGCCCAATATTGGACCGTATTCCTGTAGTGGGGTGGATTACGATCAACCATAGCAAATAGCATGTAGATTGAGTGAAATACGTGAAATTAAGAGCCAAACGTATGTCAATGGCATGATGTGTAATTAGGCCATGCCCACATGAAATTGGACTGCRTTCCTGTTGTGGGGTGGATTAGGATCGACCTTAGCAAATTGCATGCCGATTGGCTGAAATATTTGGAATTTAAAGCATTTAAAGCCAAACGTACTGCATATCAACAGCGTGATGTCTAATTAGGCCACCATTTTTGTCCTCCACCTTGGCGTCAGGGGACAAAAATATCCCAGTTATGTGACAAAATGGGTAAAAATCACGTTATACCAAATTTTAAAAATATTACGTTTTCTTTCAGTGTTGGTATTTGTAGGAAATACATGTGAAAGTCACTTTAAAATAAACATATTTAATAACCCCTAGAAAAATGCACTGAAATATAATACATAGAACAATATTCTTGCATATTAAAAACTAAATTGTGGGTTACAATAAACTGGTTTTAGCAGCTGCTGTTGCATCATTATTTTTATACATGGTTATGGGATGAAGTATATTCTACCATGGCTGATACAAGTGAATAAAACCGGTCGACTTCTCTCTTTATAGGACTTCATAGTTGTACAGTTTTAGAGGTAAAGTTGACTTTCTTCAAGAGAACTTCACTGCTTAAGTTGATAGGGTAAATTATACAGGTTATTCTGTGCATTTAACCAGAGCTATTAAGAACTCAACAGGAGACGAAACAAAAGAAGGGAATCTTTTTTCGTTTTAACATTTATTCAGTAACTTATACTTGGTCTTCTAAAATAGATGACTTTTGTGCAAATGTAAAATTTAATACAACAATTTATATTGATAGCTAGCACTGGCCTTATATTTTTTTTATTTTAAATTCATCTGAGAGATGATGTGTTATATAATGTTGTCCCTTCTCACTATAAGATGAGCTTAATTTAACACTGTGACATTACTGAAGAAAAAAAATATTAACCTCAAGTGAACAATAAGTTCTGGATAACAGAGCCAAGAACAGCCTACACACTCTAGCTTTCATCTCCAATCATCCTAAATGTGCGACAGAGTACACCAGCCGTTCGGACACACTACCACACAGGCCTTTTGTTCAGACACAGGAATTTGCATTTCAGAGAGGAAGGGGTTGACAGGCAGCGGGAAATATTGTGTTACTTGGCTTCAAAGTTGGCCTTATTTGGGGACTCTTCTGTTAAAGCTGCTGTCCTTAAAAGGACAGAAAGGGGAGGGTGAGRGACTTTCTTTAAACATCTAAAAACCTTTAACAGACAAGCAAATAACATTTTGATTTCATTTTAATTCATGCTCCTAATGATGTGTCAACCTTTCAGATTTATACAAAAAAATTTGTATTAATGTCCCAAGATGCTGTGTCGGCAGAATTTCAKTTGGTGATGTTACACCATTACAATGTTTGTGGTATAATTCTCCAGTGCTAAACATAATGCTACTTGCGTTTTTTATGGGATTTCCAATGTTAAGTTAGCATCTATGTTAAATGTCGTCAGCAGCTTATTATTATTTGTTGTTTACATATTGTGTACTCTTTATTGGGTATAAAAATATACAAACCTGTTTATATTGCATAAAATAAACTACAGTCATTTAGATTTTAAGATAAAAAAAACATCAATCACTCAATTATGATCAAATTTTGAGGTGCCTTAAGAATCCCACTCCTAGTGTTCAACAAGCATAAATAAAACACGTAGATTATAAAAAGGCATTAAATGAGGATTTTTTGTAATCTTGTTATATGGTTTTAGCCCAAACATTTAAAGCGGTAGATTTTGTTGTTTAAAAAAAAGGTCTGGGAGGGGGTCAACGATGTTTGACTATTTTTGCTTCCACTAGTTTAAATATCTTTTTATCTTTAGTAAGATTTTTTGTAAATACTAAAAAGCATCAACTCAAAGACAACTCATTGACACTTTTCTTAGACACTTATTTTTCCATTTTTGTGGTCTTTATAAAAAATCTTACAACCTATTATTTTGCACTAATTAAAATTTATGGATGCCATACTCTTTAAAAACCTGCATTATTTCTAAAGAACAGCAAAACAAATGTGCATGCTGCTAAAAAGGATGTATTTCTTTAAAGTTTAAAATGGCTCAAGCAGAAATAAATCTGAACCAACTATTCTTGCATTAAAAACTCTAAGCTCACAATATTTACAAAGTTGGTATGTTTTTTAACTAAATACAACAAGAAAGTTTGGACCTTCTCTTCTTTATTAGTTGCACTGATGCAAAATGAGATTACAAAGCTTTCAAATGTTTTTTAAACCTTTTTTAGAGCAATATTAAAGGAAATTTCCATATATGCAAACTGGTGATTGTTGTGGCAGCAGGTAAAGTTTAAAAAGAACTCAACTTTAAGAGCAATTTGTTTTGTTTATCGCATGAATACAGCTGTATAGATGAAGAGATGAGCCACTTATACCCTCATGGGTCAAGTGGACCAAAGAGGTCATGTATATATATGTGGCATTTTTCTTTCTTCCTTTTTATACCAAGTCTGATAGTGATGGAGGGACCTAAACAGTACAGGAAATGAGCTCTTATAGGAAAAAGATGACCCCCTTTCTGCCAGAGTTTGTTAATGTTGCAATCTCTGGTGTGTGTAGAACCTGTGAACTCTTAATGGTGGTCAAAAAGCAGATTAGGGTGTTTATACAATCTGTGCTTGCACTGTTATCTTTTAATGTGATTGTTATGCAATGGATTTTTCCTAGAAACACAAACATWTCCAGCTCCGAGTGTAAGAAATCCCACTTTGTCTTAATTTTAATCGTACATATTTTTCCTTGTTGCTCAACCGTTGGTTGTGAGATGGTCTGTGAGCACATCAAAAGCTTTGTGCGTCACTGCAGTGTGTGTGTATTTGTGTGCAGACATGTCTTTAAAAGGATAAGTTAGAGGCTGGAGTATTTTCAGACTAATGACACTAAAACAGAGCAGATTCCAAGAAGGCAGTCCACAAATCTGGTTCATCGGGTTAAATTAGAGGTTGATTATAGGCTTGAGCTGGGAGCAAGGTCACCAAGGTACTAGCCAGCCAGCAGGAGTTCTTCATTCAAGAAGCTTTCAAATACATTTCTGATCTAGAAAGGTATTTTTCTCCTGTCATAGGTAAGGATCTCCTCAAGTGTATGATTGAAGAATAATTTTTTGTTGTCTTGGAAACTGAGTACACGTAGTCCTTCAAGTAACTTTATTCCCTCTATTTAAAAAACTTGAAAAATACTCTAATAGGCCATTGATGTAGCTAATAAGCAGGCTTGGGCGGTATGCCGATAATTTGGTATATCGCGGTATCAAAATATGGTGTCAGTAGGAATGTGCGATATGGCAAAAAATTCATATCACGATATACATTATAATGAGTGGCGGTTACGATATATATCACGATATAAAACTTTTAATAGAACATAAATAAATCACATATTAATTGAGTGGAATAAATATGTATAGGTAAAAAAAATTTAGACCTTAAAATCTCCTTTTCAAAGGGACACTTTAAAGTCTCCCATAAAAAATCTAAATTTAAGGGAGATCTACATGGTTAAATCAAATACTGTATATATACAGTATATATATTAACACACACACACACACACAATAACTTTAATGTAATAGATATCTGCATCCATTGGATGTTGTGTTTGGAATAACCTGCTTTGTTTTAAGGTGGTAAAAAAAATTGTTTGTATTTATTCCTTTCTACACACTTTGCAGATTATTTTTTCTGCACTCCACGTGTTTAATCTGTGCGTGCTCCGGCGGGGTGACACAATCATCCCGTTTATGCTTTACTTTTTCTTTGGAAAGACAGTCTGACTGTCACCCTTTCCCACAGCGCTTCCCCACTGTACAAGGAGACAGTAAAGGCTGAGTTATAGTCGCGCTTTGGAACGCACGCGCACGAAGTGGGCGCAGTGTGCGCGCGCATTCGGCCGTGCGTCGTCGCGCTATGACCGCAGGAGAAACGAGGTCCAGACTCAGCGAGCTTTTGTGCGTCCTGGAGCACTACTTCACCTGCACTGACAGTTGCCTCGCTGCGCCATGTGCCGCGGCGCACGCTCTTCCCGCAGCAGGCAGTGTGGCAGGTCGGGAGCACGCGCCGTCACGTAAATATGTAAACAGTTCGGCGTTCATTTTCGCACACCCGAACCAGGTCCGGAGAAGTTTTTTTTTTCCCCCCTCTTCATTTGCGCTCTCGGCCACGCTGCTTCCCGCTTCCTCTGTTTTGACTCCAGCTGGTTACATCATCAAAAAGAATTGGGTGGTTGGCCGGTAGACTACAGATCTCTATCATAGGACAAATTTATATCRTTTCTACCGGTTATCGTTTATATCGCGCATTCCTAGGTGTCGGTGTATAAAATTATGACCGTATTGACTCCCGTGATTTGAAGCACAAAATTTCCACAAGGCTGCAATGAAAACTGGGACAAATATTCGAGATTCTTTCTGAAGACGCCCCAAAATGTCACTGATGTGTGTTTTGATCAACACAGCTCATTCAGAAGAGAAACGGATGAGGATTGGGTGTTGTGGGGTGACACACCCGTCTGTCGCATCTCTTAAGCCTGGATTATACTTCAATAAGACGTGAGACTGCGCGTTGCTGATTGCGCAATTTTAGCGCATCTTTTCCTGACCAAGTATAAAGAAGAGCTGAAAACGTGGTGGGCCATAAATTATCATAAATCCTCCCTCTGCCCTCCCATAGCTCATATAAAGTATATAAACTACGATAACGATGGCTGGATACTGTTTTTTTCACTTAACATCAGTGTTAAGTTGAGTGAAGTAGAGCTGGGGTTTTTTTGTTAACGGTGGACAGAAAAAAGATGCGACCAGTTGCGCGCTCACGTTCATCCTTGAGACCTGGATCAAACCAGCTGCTCTGAGCTCTTTTTAAAACCGGCTTCAGACAAAAAATATCATTTTAAACAAAATAACACGCAGAAGGAATTGAGCTGCTCGGGGTCCTGTTCTGGTCCAGCTCAGCTCCTCGGCGCTGCCACAGCTGAGGAGCTCCTCATGAACAAACACACTCACAAACTCCGGACCTATCACACACAGAGCCGCAAGACGGCTGTCACCGGGGGATAGCAGCAGTAGAGCAGACGGAAGTTGTGCAATTTTTTGTCACTCAGCAGGGGGAACAAGATGTGCGACTCAAAGTACAAACCAGGCTTTAACCTCTGATTGAGGTTAGTGGCAGACACAAAGGTGAGCCAGTGTGTTGCTGACAGACAGCTACGGAACAAACCAGTCACAGGTTTCTTAAGTCAAACCACCAGAGCTGGACTCCTTTTGGATTAAAACTTTCAGTGATATTCACTATTAATTACAGTACACTCCACGACCCAAGCTCTTGGTAATAATGTATACTGAAGTTTTCTAAAGGTTAAACTTATCATATTTATCCAAAATACTGAAACTGATGAATAGGACAAAAATACACATTTACAAATTGAAATGACTTTGGTTTGTTTTATATTAACACATTATATTATTATATGAATACATTTTCCTATATAATTAGGAGTGCAGAGGACATACAGTAAGCTAATGACCTCTATTAACCATAGCTATTGAACAACCATTAGCATATAAGCCAAATCACATAAAGAACATCATAGAAAAGCTAACACGATTAGCATCAAGTTTATCACCTTTGCAATASTAATATCACTCTTACTGATTTTGCTTTGTTAAATGTTGGACATATCATGTAGCCCTAGTGTTACAGAATATACTGAGATCAAGAGAAAAGATTAACGGGTAAATTAATTAAACTCTGCCTGATTAGGTTAAACTTATTAGCAAATTATTTTTTACTTAAAGTTATTACCAAAATTTTTTTTATTGAACTTCACCTTTAAGACAGTTATAGCATTAAAAGTCCTTATTTTTGTGAATAAAAATCAGTTGGCAAATGTAGCAGGTCAGTCTCAAAAAAGCTTCTTCATAAAAACCAGCAGGAACTTATTAAATCCAAGGAGCAGGGACAGGAAGTGGGACCAGTTAAAGAGATGGTTATGGGAGGACTTGATAAAAATAAAGTCACTGACCTTCTCTCGGGACTGAGGATGGCCTCTCTCTCAGGCCTCTCAGGACTCCTGAACAGACTCTTTTTCTCAGCCTTTCTGGCCTCAGCCTCCATGCGGCGGGAGCGCGACACATCATGATGGCCGCCCCTGTGACTAATCGGGTGGCTGTCGGTGCTGGTGGCCGTGCTGCCGCTGGCATCTGAGTCCAGAGAGCTGACCGAGCCGCTTATGTGGGAGCCGTTTGAGAGAAGGGAACTGCCAGAGGGGAATGGGTCACTGGGCACCGGAGACAGGCAGCGCGGGACTCCTCCCAAACTGGAGCAAGAGCCCGTCGGGGAGAGCGGGTCGGTGGCGGGCTGGGGAACGGAACTGTGCAGCATCAGGCTGCCGCGATTAACATCATCCCCGTTCACCGACCCTGCATCAGAGCCCTGTCCTACAGATGCATATTCACCTAAGAAAGGAGACAAAGAAGACAGCAAGTATGCAGACTGTCTTAACTGAGCCACTGGTGAGTCACTTTGATATCAGTGTAAACACGACTGTCAGCACGGACAGACACTTGGTCATCTTTCCCATTCCCAGCCCATCTGCTGATTTAGGTCATTTTTAAAGTGAATTCTTTTCATGAATGTGAATCTTTTTGTCCCACAAGATTAATATAAAATGCTAGTTCTTTGAACCTATAGAAATATGTTTATTTAGGCTTTACACAAAATGAACAATCAAAGAATCAAGGCTGCAACAGACAAACTAAATCGTACTGAACCAAAAATAAGAAGGACCTGTACTAACACACTGCTACATATGAACATGTTTGAGATTCATACTGGATTTTATTGATTCTAAACACTGAAAAATATAACAAACAGGAAGTAAAAAACTCCTTACCTGCAGGGGGCGGTGGTGATACAAGAGACTGATCAACAGCAGTCCACACAGTTGCACTCTCAGCCTCTCTCTGGTTTAGCTCCTCCTGCCAAATGATGGAACTTGAATCTGGACTTTTATCTGGTTCTGGTATACCAGAGCCGGTCACTGCTACCTTGGCTGGACCTGGCTCCTGGACGAGAATGCAGAGATGCATGAAGTTAATTGGAATCCAGATGTTCCAACTATCACACAGAGCTTTGATCGTATGAGTAAAGAAAACTACCTGGGAGGTTGCAGGCTCTACTTTTCGCTTCTTCTTCTGGTTTTGTTTGTTAGTTCGAGGATAAACAATCAACTGTTCACTCCACCTACAAAAAACACAAAACATTTATTTGGTGTATATTCATGTCCTGCAACTCGTGAAATGAATATGAGGAAGTTACCCATTAATGATTTCTTTATTCTCTCCTCTGATAAAGTACTCTTGTTCAGGGGTGATGATGCACAGCGAGTTCTTCTGGCCTGTTTTGGGCTCTGCATCGATGACATCTGTGCAGACATTCATGTTGACAGTACCCTGAGGCAGCGTGCTCGGCTGGAAGACACAAAACAACATAAATATACTTTTAGAATTGGAAGTATTACTGTGATTGTGTAAAAACTGTACCACAAATCATGTAAATGATATCAATTGGCCTGTTCATTTATGTGTAGTTTGGATTTGTTTTTAACTGTGAAGTACAGTTAGGTCCATATCTATTTGGACAGAGACAACATTTTCTACTGACTTGGGCATTCAAGAATATTCCACATCTTTACTTTAAAAAACTCCTGGTTTCTTTGGCTTTATGTTTTGGGTCAGTGTCCATCTGTATTATGAAATGCCCACCAATCAGTTCGGCTGCATTTGGCAGGATCTAAGTATGGCTCTGAATACCTCAGAATTCATTCGACTGCTTCTGTCCTGTGTCACATCATCAGTTAACACTAGTGACCCAGGGCCACGGGCAGCCATGCCCAAGCCTTCACACTGCTCTGCTGTGTTTTACAGATGATGCGGTATGCTTTGGATCATGAGCATAGAAGTTCTGCATGCTGCGGTTCTGATGTGCACATTTTTGCTGATAGTACAGCTGCAATAGCATTTAAAATATCAAAAGCAGCTAATTTAATGGTGGTTTCACAATGAAACTAAATTTGGAGCGACGTCAGTAAATGTGTCACCAAAGGAGACGAGGTGCTCTGTGTGTTTTGACCCACTTCATGCTGGCAGCAAAGCTGCTAAGCAGGAGACGACGGAACCGGTTTGATTTTAGTTTATTTAGCTCAGCAACGGTGGCCTGTGAAGTCCAAAAAGGCACATTTTATGCAGTTGGTTCGGTTCGAGTCCAGTCTGTATTCACACCAGAAGCAAACTAAAGCGAACCGCACCAGAGTTCGTTTGGAAGCAGACCGAGACCACCTCAAAAAGCAGGTCTCGGTCCGGTTGTTTGATCCGCACTAGAGTTCGCATGAGTGATTCACATCTGMACAAAAGGTCAGGACCAAAGCTGGAAACGAACTCTGTTTTTTTTTTATTGTTATTATTTATTATTATTATTTTACTTTTTACAATTCCCACCCCGCATCACTTTTATCTGCTGCTATTTAAAATCATAAGCACACTATTGTGATCAAGCTGCACATTTTGGATGAATATTTGTATGGGTTTTTCTAAAACTGAGGAGTAATACAGTAATTGGTGTTTCCAAGCTTATCAGTTGTCATCTTAAAAAAAAGGTCAAATGTGGGAAACTTTTAAAAGGGAAGTTCCTGGTTTGTTTTTGTCCATGTTCACTCAGCATACTGTTTGCATAGCTGATGTCTGATTGAACACCGATATCACTGGTATCCAAACAGTTTAAAACTCAAACAAAGAAGATCTAAAGAAAAGCCTGCCTCAGAGCTGCAGAGAGTCCCACAGTCCTACACTGTACAGATACCATGGTTACCAGGCAAATCCTCTCAATTACATCACACACRAAGAAAAAAAAAGGGAAAGACAGCAACAGGATGCCAGATTAAAGCTTCTTTGTGTGTGAGATCAGTGAAGAACACAAGGTTGGGAGTACTTTGACAACAAGAACAGGACTGGAAAACTAAAGAAAATGAAAAACCCCGCATTTTCTTAAACATCTAGATACAGTCCCCTCCAAAAAGTATTGAATTGGCATTGRAAAGTATTTGTTTGAACGCACCCATTTTTCAAGTGAGCAAAACGTAAGGTTATGAATATAACCATGGTTCCTTGAAGGAATGGAACCAAGTACAACACACAGCTGTATATGGGACACGCGCACCCTAGTACGCCTGGCTGAAGCCACCTCTAATCACGTCTTTAGACCGGTTGAACGTCTGGTGACAGGCTCCGCCTTCACCATATAAGTTCGGAGTCACCAGCGTCATTACTCAGTTAGATACCGCCCTTCACCGAGCCTTTTGTGATGCGGGGCCAACAAGGTGTTGTACTTCGTTCCATTCCTTCAAGGAACCGTGGTTATATTCATAACCTTACGTTCCTTTTCAGTCATTTCACTCAGTACAACACACAGTTGTATATGGGACTTGTCAAAGCGCACCGCAGAGCAGCATCAGACCTGAGTTAAGTAGTGTGCCTGAGTAAGTACTGTACTAATGCAGAGCTTTGGACCCGGCAGAAAGTACAGAATGAGCCACCGAAGRKGYYGTTACATCCAGGCTGTAAAATCGTGCAAATGTGTTTGGTGAGGCCCAGCTGGTCGCGGCACAAATGTCACTCACAGGTACCCCTTTAAAAAGGGCCCAAGATGYCGCTACACCCCTGGTGGAGTGAGCTTTAACTCCAAGAGGGATTGGAAGGTTTTTGCTGCTGTATGCTAGCAAGATGGCCTCTACAATCTAGTGAGAGAGTCATTGTCTAGAAAGAGCTTTACCTCTGTTTGGGTTAGCAACAACCACAAACGGCTGATCACATGACCTTACATCCTATGTGCGGCTGATGTAAGTGCGTAGAGCACGTACAGGGCACAGAAGATGCAGCCTCTTTTGCTCCTCAGTTGCAAAGTGGGGGATGAAAGCTGGAAAGCTCTATAGACATAGAGCTGTAACTAGAAGGTATCAACTTAGGAAGATACGCAGAGTTAGGGTGCAAAACCACTTTAGAGTCATTAGTAGAAAACTGGATACAGGAGCGGTTCACTGACAGAGCGTAGAGGTCCCCGACCCGTTTAGCTGTAGCTAAAGCCAGAAGCAAAGCAACTTTATATGAAAGAAACTTCAACTCAACAGATTCTAGAGGCTCAAATGGAGGGTCGCAGAGAGCCTCAAGAACCACAGTGAGGTCCCAAGAGGGAATACTGGGTTTAATARCAGGCCGTATCTTACAAACCCCTTTCAGAAAATGCACGGCTAAAGGATGAGCACCAGGTGTGACTCCATCAAAACCTACATGGCAGGCAGAAATGGCTGCTAAGTAGACTTTAATTGTGGAGAAGGAGAGCCCTTTATCCAGTAGCTCATGAAGAAATGTTAAAACATCTCCTATTACACACTGAAAAGTGTCCAGGTGCCCGATCTTACACAATCGCTCAAAAGCTTGCCACTTATAGGAATATAATCCTCTAGTGGATGAAGCTCTTGCATTTTGGATAGTTGCTATTACTGCTGGAGAAAGGCCTTTGGCTAAAAAGCTGGACCTTTCAGCAGGTAAGCATGCAGCTTCCATAGTTCTGGGTGTGGGTGAAAAATCTCCCCCTCTGCCTGAGAGAGGAGATCTCGTCGAACCGGAAGTTGCCAGGGTTGAGCTGCTAGCAAGCTGATTATCTCGGTGTACCAAAACTTCGCTGGCCAGCGGGGTGCCACTAGGATCAAAGACAGGCTCTGTCCACGCACCCTCTCTAGTAAAGGTGGTATCATTTCCACTGGGGGAAACGCATACAGAAGTACATCGGGCCAAGGATGAGCTAGGGCGTCCACTCCCAGAGGAGCGCTCTGCTCTGTCATGGAAAAGAACAGAGGCCAGTGTGTGTTTGCTCTGGAGGCAAACAGATCTACTGTCGCTTTTGCCAAACAAAACCCAAATCTGGGCCACCACAGTGGGATGCAGCCTCCACTCCTTTGCTAGAGGGCCGCCCCTGGAGAGGAGTTCTGGACCTAGGTTCAGTCTCCCCGGAACATGAATGGCTCTGATAGACAGAAAATGAACACTGCTCCACTGTAAAAGAGTGTGAGACAAGTTCAACCGGGGAAGGGACTGAGTCCCCCCTTGTCTGTTTATATACTGTAAGAGACCACCGCTGTGTTGTCCGTTCTGATTAGAAGATGATGGTTCTCCAGAACTAGACAAAAATGTTTCAGTGCTAACAGGACTGCTAATAATTCTAGGCAGTTTATGTGGAGCCTGGACTGTTGTGGAGTCCAGGTTCCCCTCGCCGTCGCACAAGGCTCCCCAACCTTTCAGGGAGGCGTCTATGGACACCACTTTGCGAAACGACACCCTCCCTATTGGAGAACCATGATACAGGAGGCCGGGTTCCCTCCAGGGGCTGAGAGCCGTCATGCAGGAAGCAGTTATTGTTAGCTTTTTGTGTCTGTGTCGAGACGGACACAGCCTGTGGGACTGAGACCAACGCTGAAAACGGCGCATTTTTAACAGCCCGAGTCGTACTACTGAAATCAGGGAAGCCGTCATTCCCAGTAACTGTAGTACAGTTTTGAAGCTCAGTTTGCATCCCAGTTGAAACTGAGCTAAGCAGCGGTGAAATGCGTCCACTCTGTTTTCTGAGAGGCGAGCCCTGCTTGACAAGGAGCAGATTTCTAGTCCGAGGAACGAAAACTGCTGACTTGGTGTTAATAGACTTTTCTGGGTGTTTACTAAAAACCCTAAAGCCTGAATGTGTGACAGAACCTGAGACAGCTGATCTAATGTTTGCTCCTTGGAGCTTGCGATCAGAGCCCAGTCGTCTAAATATGCTAACAGACGGACCTCCCTTTACCTGAGAGGAGTCAACGCAGCTTCTACGCACTTTGAAAAGGTGCGAGGAGGTAGGGATAAACCGAACGGTAGCACCAGGTACTCATAGGCTACACCCTCGAAGGCGAACCTGAGAAATTTTCTGTGCTCTGGGTGAATCGCTATGTGAAAATAGGCRTCTGTTAAATCGATGGTCGCAAACCAATCGCCCGGGCTGATCGAGTGAATTAGCTGTTTGAGCGTTAACATTTTGAACCTGTATGTTTGAAGGTACCAGTTTAACACTCTCAGATCCAAAATAGGCCGCAGTCAGTCCTGTAGGCATTATCAGTTCATCCAAGTAGGTCGCTCTGTCCTTGTCGGGAACGTCTGAGAGCATTAGCCACAGGTGCCTCTGCGCCATCACAGTAGAAGCCATTCCTTTCCCCAGAGCCAGCGTTGCACAGCGGGACACACGCAGGATGTGGTCTGATGCCAGACTGATCTCGTTCAGCAGGGATAAAAGGGGGTTTTCCTGCGGCATCTGATCTGCCAGTTCAGCCAAGGCCATGGCCTGGTAGGTCTGAAGCWTGGTGACGGAGCTCAGTGCATGGGCGGTGTTACCTTGGGCTTTGTAGATTTTCTCCAGCTGTACCGAAGAGAATCTGCAGGGCTTGGAAGGGAGCAGGGTGGGCCCGCTCACACCATGGTTGTGAGACGGAGCCAAATAAACAGCTCAAGAAGGTTCCATCGGAGGGATGCCCACCAGGCCTGCTTGGTCTGCCCCTTCCACGTCCAAGTACTGACCCTGTCTGGGCACGAAGGCGCGGATGGACAGCGGTTTGCTCCAGGAAGACGTCAGCTCCGACACAAAGTCCGGAAACATAGGCAGACGGTGCTTCACTTCAGCTGGTTCAGACGGGAGATAAAACCCTGTGAACCTCGTCGGCTTTTGAGCAGGGGGGTGGGGTTAGATCCAGTAGAAACTGGGTCTCGCCCCCTCGATGTCGGGTGAGGCCGCCTCGTGCTCCATCTGGTCCGCCCAGCTAGCAGTGGGGGCTTCAACTGCCGAATCCTCATCTTCATCGGACTGAGCCGTCTGGCTAGATTCGTAGAGCAGCGGGTCTTGTCGGAAAACAGCAGTTTCTCCAAGCATTTTCTCCAGGAATTTCACTCTGCTCTCCAGTGTCGGACGCGAAATTCCGGCACAGGCCCGGCAGGACTCGGGCTCCACAAGCGCCCGTCGAGTGTGAATGATTCCTAGGCAGGCCGGGCAGGCCTCGTGCAGGTCCTTCTCATGAAGCTTAAAGCCGCACCCCTGAGGACAGGGGCGAACAGAAGACTTCGGCTTCTTCGAAGGTGGTTTTGTGCTCATTGTGAACCACAAAACAGATTTTCAGCAGAAAATAAAGGTCACTTACGTAAGTAGCGTTGAGCGGCAGACACACGAACCAGCAGGTAACGCGGTTAGCACCAGTAAAGCTAGCCTAAGAACCTTYTAGAAGCTGAGCTAACTAGCAGCAGCTATGTAATCTCAGGTTTAGAGGTGACTATCGCGAGGTGAAGGGCAATAGAACTGAGTAATGATGCTGGTGACTCCGAACTTATAGGGTGAAGGCGGAGCCTGTCACCCGACGTTCAACGTCACCGGTCTAAAGACGTGATTAGAGGTGGCTTCAGCCAGGCGCGCGAGGGCGCGCGTGTCCCATATACAACTGTGTGTTGTACTGAGTGAAATGACTGAAAAGGAACTATTGACTGACAGGTATTACTTATTGACCAGGTGTTGCCTTTAGGTTGATTGTTCAAACATTAATTGCTCTGCATGACTAGTAGAGTTGGGCATAATCGTATTGTGTGCAATTAATCGTCAGAAAAACAAAGAATTATTTTTTAGCACTTGATGATTAATATGATTAATGCCACCGGGCAAACTGACAGGAGATTTCTCTAGTCAGTCTGCTCGGTGCTCCTCTCTGGTTCAAATATGACAAACATTAAAAAAATATAGTTTTGTAATTTATTTATCTAACAACACAATTTAAAATTTGATGTACAGCCTGAAGTCTGTAATTTTGACACAATGTGGGACAGATTTTTCAAGAGCAAATCTTTCCCATTAAATTGGTCATGTGACTACATAAGGGTGTCCAGGGACTCCAGGGGATTAATCGTCAAATTAATCATTATTGCCTAAATACCACAATTAATCGTGATTTTTTTTTTGCCAATTTTGCCCAACCCTAATGACTAGTTACTTTTTGGCCACGGTTTAAACCTGTAAAGTAGGTATTTCTTAAAGAGGATAAACCAACATGAAGACCAGAGAGCTGTCTATGGGAGAAAAGCAAGCCATCTAAACCATCTGAGAAAGGAAGGAAAATCAATCAGACAAACATTGGACATGGCAGGCACAACAATTTGGAATGTACTAAATAAGAAAGACACTACTGGTGTACTGACTGAGCAACAGACGTCAAACTGGTCAGCCAAGGAAAACAACAGTAGTTGATGACAGAAATATTGTGAGAGCTGTGAAGAAAACCCCCATAACGTCATCAAGTGCAGGGYTCTAGATGGAACTTTTTGCACTGGTTGAACCAGCACAAAAGCTACGTGCACCCAAATTGTCAACTGCGTTGCATTTAATATTGCAGTTTTACAGGTTAAATTTTTTAATCACTGTATTAACTAGTTAATTAATTAACAATCTAGTAAACATATAGTTCTTTATTTGAACCAGAATTGTACACTGTTAAATTAGTGTAACCACTGGGTTACGTGTGTGCAGGCAGGGGAATAGATTGGAGCACTGTGCTAGAAGGCAGAGGGTGTCGGTCTTTTCTACTGCTAGATTTTTTTGTGTCGGTGGGCAACCGCTGCCCCCTACCCCACCCCTGAATGACTGGTTGTACCAATGTGACCAGAAACATTTTTCTAGTCCCACTATTAAGAAATCAGGTCGCATTTGCAGGGCTCTAGTGTGACCAATTTGGTCGCAAATGCGACCTGATTTCCTAATAGTGCGACTAAAAAAAATGTCCGGTCGCACTGGTGTGACCAAACGTTCGAGGGGAAGGGGAGCGGTCACCCGCTGAAAAAAAAAGTTTCCATCATGTTCCATAAAAAAATAATCCAGCAGTATCAATAGTCGCCCGCTGACAGTCTCATCTCTCCTAATAACACAGCGCTCTGCTCATGGGCTCCGCTCCACCCCTCCCACGCGCACACACGTTTGTTGTTCTATACTCATGGGGACTTTGAATTGGCTTCCATTCATTTCTCAGTCAATGCTATAGCCAACCATAACCTCCCAGGTAGGCTACACACCTGACCCAAACCCTAACATCACCAGGTTGTGTGTACTGGGGAAATGGTCAATAATTGTACCCATCATGAAGCAAAAATCTGTACACACACACACACACACACACACACACACACACACACACACACACACACACACACACACACACACACACACACACACACACGCACGCACGCACGCGCACGCACGCATGCATAGCGAAACAACCGTAGTTTTGTTTTGTTTTTTAAACCCAGATCGGAGTCTGAAAAAGAGTTCTTTCTTGTTAGCTGGAGATGAAAATAAGATGGATGGTTGCTAGCTCTAAGTCCATCTTGTTAATTTAACAGTCGGGGTCTACTCTGTGAGCGCAGCAGATCATTACAGCAGCATGAGGAAGCTCACGTGTATGGCAGGCAGCTTTTGCACTTAATCGACTTCACCACAGTTACATTCCAAGTATCTGAAATTGGTTCTTCTGGGTCTCAGGAGGATAAAACTAGACATATTAGATATTTAAGTGAAATAATATTAGATAATAAGATTCAACTAATGCTGAAATTGGAGACTTATGTGTTACTATCTTTTTAAAAAATCTGTACAACCTTTTAATAAATATCACTAATATTTCTGTTATTAATCATTATTCTTTGTTCATCATTCTGGTTTAGCCAAGGCCAAAGATCCATACGGCCAAACTACAGGAGTTGTCCATATGAGGGGCTTATGTCTAAAAAAATTTAACCATGAAATGTTTAAGATGTTTATTAGATGTACAGCCCTTAAACATTTGCACTTAGAGTTTTATAGAATCACATACTTTTCAGTAAGTTACAGGTCTTGTACAATTCTGGTTCAAATAAAGAACTTCATGTTTACTAGATTGTTAACTAATTATTTTTTAGTTAATGTTGCCTTAATGAACAGTGATTAAAAAAATAACCTGTAAAACTCTGATGTTAGGTGATGTGGTTGAAAATTTGGGTGCACCTAACTTTTGTGCTGGTGCACCTAAGAAAAAATGTTAAGCGCACCGGTGCAACCAGTGCAAAAAGTTAGTCTAGAGCCCTGGTTTGTTAAAATGGTCGCATTTTACAGCCCTGAACTGACATCACCAATGAACTCCACAGCTCAGGGGTGAAGGTATCACAATCCACTGTCCGAAGAAGACAGCAAGAGCAGAAATATAGAGGCCATACCCAAAGATGCAAACCACTCATAAAGTAATAAAAATTGGAATGGCAGATTGAAATTTGCAAAGTAGTACAGAGATGAGCTGCAAAAGTTCTGGAAAACAATCTTATGGACTGATGAGACCAAGATTAAACCCCATCAAAGTGATGGAAAGGCAAAAGTGTGGAGAAAGAAAGTAACTGCTTATGATCTGAAGCACATAACTCATCTGTGAAGCATGGTACAGGTAATGTTGTGGCTTGTGCAGAACAGGTTCATATTGATGATGAAGCAACTGATGATGGTAGCAGCAGAATGAAGTGTACAGAAACATTTTGTATACAGTACCAATTTAAGGAGAAATGCATCCAAACTAATGGGGAGAATTTTATCATGCAGCAGGACAATAACCCAAAGCTCTCTGCCAACAAAATAAAGAACTTCATCAGGAGAAAAAAGTGGAAGGTTTTAGATTGGCCAAGTCAATTACCTGACCAGAACCCAAWAGAGCATTTCACCTCCTGAAAAGGAGACTGTGGTAAAAGCCTGGAACAGCATCACAAATGAAGAATGCTGCAGGTGATTTTAATTTATTACTAAACCCAAAACTTGACACATCTAGCTGGGAGCAGAGAATGACTCACTTGGAAAAACTATTTTAAAAAATCTTGCAAGAACTGGGATTTACTGATATATGGAGACACCTCTATAAACATGATCGTAAATTTACTTTTTACTTAAATAGGCATAACATACTGTACATACTAGAACTGATTATTTCTTTATGTTCAGTAAGGATCTCCACAGAGTGAAAGATTGCACGACAAAGAGACTTCTTTGATCACTCAAGCTGAACTATGAAAATTAAATTAAAACACTCTATGGAGGTTTAACACAACACAGTTCTAAACAGTACTTCATTTAAAACAAAAATGGCAGAGGAATTAAAAACTTAGGGGGTAAAATTACTGCAAAATGTGCAGGAAAATTTAAAAAGATTGGAGAAGCTGCATTCAATTAACAAAAGTCCTGTTAAGCAGGAGATTCACAAAATTCTATGTGAGGAAATTGAGAGAAAAAAAACTAAATACAGTATATGAGATAAAGATACTATGAGGCAGGGCCTAAAGCTTTCAAGTTACTTTCATGGAAACTTAGGAAACAGCAGGTGGGAAACCAGTGTTTTCCCCTACCATTATACAGCCCCTTCCCCCCACCCAACGAGACGGCCCACCCCTCTAAGAGTTTCACGGCATGTAGTCATTTTTATTTAAATAAAGGCCAGATCAAGTCGAGAACTATTTTTTTGCGTCCCTCCATATCTACCTCTCACCAAACTTGGGGAAAAAGACGGCGCAGAGCGAGGCTGAGCGCTGTGTGTGGTCCTCACAAAGATAGGAAGACGTGTGTGAGATTAGACGCGCAGCTCTGCTTTTAATTACGTTGCACTGATGCGACAGCTTTACAAGCTACTTTTTCTTTCTTTAAAAGAAAATACGGCAGGTGAAGCCACAGCATGCTTACTACCTTATCAATAATTACTGCCTTTTTTCCTTTCTCTGTGGGTGGGGGGTCAGCTTCACTCAGCTCAGGTGAACACCTCCCGGGAACGCACACGTTTCCTGGACTATTTTCCACCGAGGATTACGTTGTATTTTATATATATTATATTTCTAAAAGCACTTCGCAGCATTTCCCCCTGTGTGTTCATGTCACGAGCACAACAAAACCGCAACAGATCAGCTGACTGTTTTTAAAGCGAGGGGCAGCGACTTTACAGCAGCTGCACCTGTCAGTCTGCAGCTCGGCTCCGACCAGCCTGGGAATGAAGAGTTCACACGTCAACCCCTTCAGACGTTTAACATGTATAATGAGCATAAAAAAAATCTGTAATTTGCGCAAAAAAACAGTATTAATCACGCGGATAGGGTGGAGGTGAGCTGAGCGCAGCTGCACGGGGTGGGGAGGAGGAGGGTCTTTTAAAGACGTGTCTACATTTGACTTTTATTTTTTCTAAAATCACAGACTTCTCTGAGTCAGCTTCAGATGTTTGTAGTTAATCATAATACCTTCTAAATTTAACCAGGTGTTTCAATGCCTTTAAATTACACAATAACTTTACTGGAGAAAGTTGTCAGTTTGATTAAAAAACAGTATATTTTTCTGTGCAGAGAACTTCCTCAGCTATAATTTATTTTAAATAAATATATCAAAGCACCTCAGTTGAAAACACTAAAATTATAGAAAAGATGTTTAAAAACTTCTTTCCTCAGAAAGTCTTCAGTCCTAAGAACACTAAACTGTAACTTTTAATA
>NW_013952770.1:281074-290481 GCF_001266775.1 Austrofundulus limnaeus
GTGTGTGTGTGTGTGTGTGTGTGTGTGTGTGTGTGTGTGTGTGTGTGTGTGTTCTCCACAGGACTGAGAGAGTGTGACGGCATGGAGCTGAGAGGTTGTGAGATATTGGTGGTGTGTGTGTGTGTTCCACATCCTGTTTTACCTGTATTTTTAATTAACATTTATTGGTATTTTTGATTTAAATATACAAATGTGTTTCATTGTGAAGCACCTTGTGATTTAATATCTATGAAAGGTGCTAAATACATTTTACTAAATTACTTAGACTTCCTTGCATCTTTTATGATGTTTCCATTATTTTAAACCTGTAGAGTCTAATTAACATTAGACCAAAAATATTCTATCCAACATTCTAGCTTCTTGGAATCCAGACAATTTCTTATCAGGTTTTTGTGTGCCTGTAACAGATGTTAAAAGCTCCTTTTAAGGCCAATGGACCCAGATCCAACTTTATTAAGATCTGCCTGCAAACCCCCAAGGGGCTGCCAAACATAGCAATTACACAACGTCACAAAAATGAACTCAAGACGCTGTGAAAGATTTTCTCCAATGTAAAGAAAAAGGAAAGTGAGTCTATGAWTAAGATAACAAAAAAATCCAACATCAATCCAGGTGAAGTTCACGGAAAATATGAGGTATAGATAGAAATTTGTCAGAACTACCAGCAATGTTTATTTAAGATGATTTTTAATAGTGCAGTCAAATATTACACAAAAATTAAACAAAAACTACAACAAAAAAGGTGCCATTCTGGTCTACTTGAATTTTTAGTGGATCGTTGTTTGTTAAAACTTGTGTTTTAATGATTGCAATTTTTTTCTGTAACCATTTTTGTCACGAGAACATGAGCCCAGTAACTGATTTCTACAGAGAAAACTAGACATTACCAAAAATAACTAGTAATTACAGCATGAAATTGAAAAAAAGCATGACAATTTCAGCACTATGAAACAGGTGACAGAACATTGGTCAATCTGATCAGCTTTAACAAAAGGATAATTTAATCAAGTAATGTCAAGGCCTAAAAGTCTTTTTTCAAAATAAAACAATTAGCCTCAGCCAAGTGTGCAACAAATATCTGGAGAGTATTTTTTTTATTTAAACACCCGAACATCTATTTATCCATTGTCTTGTTCAAGGATGGGTTTGAGAAGCTACAGGTCCAGGAGTAAAACTCAGACACCATTCTTCTTCACAGTGACAATCCAGCTCCTCCTGGGGAATCCTAAGAAATTCCCAGGCCAGTGAGGATGTTTTCTCCCTCTAGCTAATYCTGTGTAAGCCCTGAGGTCTCAGCCCAAAGAAAAATCTGTAGAGGGAGGCGTCCAAGAGGCATCCCAATCAGGTATCTGAACCATCTCGGTGAACTCTGTTGTATACAAGCAGTGGCTCTAGTTCGAATAACCCTTAGATAAGAGTCCCTCATCTTACTTCTAAGGCTGAGCCCAGTCACCCTACACAGGAAGCCAATTTTAGCTGCTTGTATAAAGACTCTTGTTTCAGTCATGACAAAAACATGAGTTTGGATCATAGCCAGACCAGTAAATCAAGAGCTTCACTCTTCAACTCAGCTAATTCTTCACCACAACAGACTGAAGAAACGCCCTTAATACGCAGACAAGGTCCTGATTAGTTGGTCCATCTGCTGGTCCATTTTACTATCACTTGTGACCAAGAGAGTATTCCACTTTTTTTCCAATTGCAAACCATGGCCTCAAACTTAAAAGTGGCTGACACTCATCCCAGCCACTCTCACCTGTGAACCACCCCAGTGCATGCTGAAGGTTATGACTTGAAGACCCCAACAGAACCACTTCATCCTCAAAAAGCAGAGGGGAGAGTGCTGATGTTTCCACACCAAACACCCTCCTTTCCATGACTTCACCTTGAGATCCTGCTTCTGAACACAACAGGATCAGAGACAGGGGAAGTTCAGGTTAAGTCATTTGCTTGAACTTTTTTTAAGCAATTTACCATATGTATTAAAGAGATTGCTTTGAAATAAAACCATAAAAGCATTCTATGTATTTATTAGACTAAAGCAGTAGGTTTAGAAAGTTAAACAGCAGACGTAGTTTGCAAAATGGAGCCTGAGATCCTGCCGTCCATCTGATTCTGCTGCCATCAACGCAAAAGTAACTTGTTGCTTAGGAACTGTTCTTGGCTTCTGGCTCCAAAACAATAGAAACACATCTGCCAAAATGCAAGCTGTGATGGATTTTATTTCTATACAACTGGCCCAATTCCACATCCTTCAATTGTGTTTGCCATCCAGAAGGGAGGCCATTTTTAGCTTTGCTATGTGATATTATAAAAAGCAACAACTTTCGTACAAAGATTCCAGGCTGACATGACATAAGAGGAAACATTAAAAAGTAAACAAAGCGCACAATAGAAATACTATTTAAATGGTTTATACTAAAATAAAAATGTCTTTAAAGCAACTGTCTTTGCTTACAATCTTCATTTCTGTTATAGCCAAATAATAAAGTTGCCAAAGATGCTGTAAAAACAACATGAAAATAATTACTGGCCCAGCTCTGGAACTAATTGGAGCACACCCACTCTATAAATTATATAAATCCTCCAGGAGACTTTTACAGGCTAAGCCAAAGGCAAGTTTGTCTCAGCAGGCTCTTGTGAGGAAACTGCTGTTTTATATGATGCATGTTCTTCAGCAGAGCAGAGCTTAACAGACCCCAACTCTGTCCATCATAGAGAATCTGTCAGTAACATAACGGAGAACATGAGCTCTTCTCGCTAGAGAATAGCTCAAGGATCTATCTTGTATTTCCAAAAAAATGATGTAGAACAGACGCAGCTATGGATAAAAGTGGTCTCCTCTTGGTCATAAAGCTTAAAAAAGGTTTAGGGTGCTCCATTTATCTAAGAAAATAAAGCTTTCTACTACTTGCTATTAACTTTTGATTATCTCATGTCAAAAGGACTAATTTATTGACAACATCAGTGTTTCTGCTGTAAGACATTCTGATCCTCATCAYTATCAAACCTGGATCTTTCTGTTGGAAAGCTGTGTGTGAGGGAATGTCTGAGTCTGGGGCACATCTGACGTTCACTCTGCAGCTTTTAGGGACTAGCACACACTCTTGCATGTTGTGGTTCTGGGGCTGAGAGCGCACTACAGTTCACCAAATAAGGGCATTAAGGGAGGAATGCTGCTTTACATGGGAGAGAATCTTTCCCTCTTTTTGTGGTGAAAATAGCTCAACTATGAAGGGCTTCTGTTTCAGATAAACCACTGTCTACTTGGTGTATATAGCAGGTGATGTCATCACTCCTTGCACCTTGGTCATCATGTGGATCCAGATGTTTAGGTTGATTTGATCACACTGGTATCAAAAACTTTGCTGCAATGAAGTTACAGATTGTGTTATTCAGGAGCAACAATCCAGGCTTTGCAACCAAATTAGGTAATTTGCCTGATCAATAATCAAAATACTATAAACTGACAAAAATCTGGATAAAGTTACAGACCATCTTCGATCATGATTAATTAAAGTGCTAAACAGAAAACACAAGTATAAACAAAATAATAACTTAAGATTTTTGATTTCTGTAAAATGAGTTTCATGTGTTTTATACAAACTTTTTTTAACAGAAAATATTTTTTCAGGGCTTGTTGAGTGTCCTGTCACAATAGTTCTTGTCTGCAGGATGCAAAACCTTTGGTTTCAAACATTTTGTACCCAATTCTGACAAATGCCAAGGAAAGTTTCAGTTTAACAAATAAAACTTTTCACAATAAAAACAAAACTTTTTACTCTGCAGACGAGACTTTAAAACAAGCCCAAAACCAAACAAACTTTTGAACATATGTTTTATATGATTTCACTTTAAAAAACAAAACCATCTCATTATAGTTTGCCAAGTTTTGATCGTAGACTTGTGGAGATGAATTAGTCTCAAAAAGATTTGAGTGCACACAACATTTGAACTCTAGCACAATATTAGAATAATATATAATAATAATATAATATTCGAGCGCACACGCAACAAGAGTGTAGAGAAGAACAAGATTTGAGTGAGCAAGCAACAAGATTAGTATAAGTGCGCAGATCAGCTCGAGTGTAAATTTGTCTTTCAATTCATAAGTAGTTCATAAGTCCTATATCACGACACGGCGGCACAACGGCTGAGTGGTTAGCACMGACGCCTCACAGCAAAACGGTCCTGGGTTTGAGCCCTTGTTTGGACCTGGGGTCTTTCTGTGTGGAGTTTGCATGCTCTCCTCATGCTTGTGTGACTTTTCTCTGGGTACTCCAGTTCCCCCCACCCCACATAAACATGTACAATAGGTTGCCTTCAGGCCCAGGCCTCCCCTGAAAAAGAGATCTGAGATCTCAATGGGACTTGCCTGGTTAAATAACGGTAAATAAATAAATATCAAAACACATAYGCTTACATTGACATTACTGTGTTAAAAAATGTTACATTTTGTGGACTGTAAGGCTAAAATAAAAGCCTAAAATGAGAAGGTTGAAAATGTCTTAAAAATGTACTTTTTTGTACTTTTTTTAAAGTAATTCATGACATACTTTAATGACCCAGATTTTCACCCTGTTCATCAGTCGACAGAATGGTTATAGCCAGAACAAGATTTACTAACCGTAAACACTCTTGGATATCACTTGTACTTATCTCTGTGCCATCCATTGACCCAGCAAGGTCTTTAGGATGAAATCTTGCTTTATTAAGATGACATAATGATGTTTGGTAAACATATAGGAGGCCTTCTAACTGCCTCAGGGGAGCAGGCGTTACCACAGATTTCGTCAGACTGCCTGATGGCTCTGTGCTGACCTCTGTGTTCTTGTTTATTTCAATAAACAAACTCAGTCGACCATTCTACAAAGTGCCTTTATTCTTAGAATCACGCATTTCTGTTCCTTGTTAAATAAATATTTCCACAACTAGAATTTATAAGAACATATCTTGTTGCGCACACTTGAATGCTGTTGTGAACCCTCTTATTGTTCTGTGTCTAACTTATCTCAATGTGTTTTTTTAATTAAAAACTTTGCATGAAATGTGTCAAAAGTCATATAATTTGGTGTATTTCTCTACATAAGTGTTTTGATAATTCACTGAATGATTAGATACCAATTATGAAAAGAAAATATGGTTAAATCAACAAACAAAAACATGGGTTAAGAAACATAAAAAAACTTAATGGAAAAACAAACAGATTTCATAGGGCCCTATAAGAATAAGCTCAACACATTGAAATCAGTGCAGGGGTTTTAGGATTGGTCCAATCTTTAGGGTTGGGAGCCTAAAGCATCCATTTTCCTGTCTTGTGGAGCAGATGAAAGGGCCAAAAGACAATGCTACAGACAGTTTTGGATGTTACAAAGAAAGGAAAACAACAGTTCACCAGCCTGGGTGTCACTGGAAACACATTACGCATTGGAAACATGCACCCTTATTCTTGTACGTTTCCTCCTATTGTGACTGCTAACAACACAGAGATTCATTACAAGAACAAGGTTCATACACAGAAGTAGTGATGCTCCTGCCACTGTACTGCCCACTTAGAGGGAAATACCTGCTGAAAGACTGCCACAGATTTTATGACATATGTACCCTCCCAATTAATATAATCTTTAGACAGTTTGAGACAAAGGAAGGTCTGGTCTTTTCCATTAAACATGTAATTTCATAAAACTCTCTGCCACCCACTAAGTCACATCAACTACTGTATTTATGAGAGTATCGTTAATGGACTAAAAAGTTATAGCAAGCCCCATTGGGAAATRGGAACACAGAGCACTTTACACCACATGTATTCAACCATTCACACCCACATTCACCAGGGGTCAACATAAGCATTATTTTCATTTCGAACAACCAGATTCGGCCTCCTGGTTTTCCGGTGGACRGCCAAGGAAAAAATATGTAAATTAAAGTTCTCCTGTGCAACAACTGACCATAATTTGTAGGGCTGGGAATCTTTTACTCTCTCACGATTCGATTTGATTCTGATTTTTAGGGCCACRATTCRATTCAAAATMGATTTTTCATTCAAAACTGATAAAGTGAGCTCATTTGTCATGTTCCCAAACTGCTYCATCTTCATTTTACAAACTTCGCTCATGTCAATCTCAGACTCATTCAGTAAAAACCAAAATGAGCCCAATTATTTGCATTCAATGAAGACAGGGCCAGTTGAATCTCTCTTTCCTCCTGTTTTGTAGTTCCCTCTTTGTTTTGGTGCKTTCTCTGCATGCATACGTACCAGAAGCAGCTGCGAAGTGGCGTCAGGACGTCCCACATAGTTACAAAATGAAGGCTGAAAGCCATTGGATTTGCTTGATTTTTTTATTTATAAAAATCGATTTTGGGACATTTTAAATTGATCCTGAATCTTTTTAAATGAGAATCACGATTCTGATGTAAAATGATTTTTTTGGTGCACCCCTAATAATTTGTAAAAATGAAAGAGGAAAAAACTTCATAAAGTCATTTGGATAATAAACTGAAGAGTTTTTCTTTTCAGCCAATAGAGAGRACCGCAGTCAAAGTTTTACCTTGTCAGAGCTGAGCAGTGTGGGTCGTGCTGTCTGACTGACAGTGGGTGCGATGAACCTCGAGTCAGAGGGTAGGGGCTCGCTCCCGGGAATGCTGTCAGTGTTTCCCTGACTATTTTCTACCGAGGATTGTGTATTTTATATAAATTACATTTTTGAAAGCACCTTTCCGCCGTAACACTGTGTGTTCACACGCACGACAAAACCGCGAGTGATTACCTGAATGTTGTTTTCGAAGCGGAGGCTCAGAGGCAGCTTGACTGCATCTCCACCCGCAGCACAGCTCCGACCAACCCAGGACTTCAGAGTCTAAAATATGTAATATTTAATATTATGTCCCACATTATAACAGACGTGTGTGTTTGACTATAATTTTCCCCCAAAATCCCAGAGTTTGMTGTGAGTCAGCTTCAGGTGTTTGTTTATCATAAATATCTGCTAAATGTAACTGTGTTTTATCAACAACAAGGTGTTGGGGCTGTTTTGTGCTAAACTTATTCAGAACCATACTGAGAGGTTTTCATGCCAAGTTTGTGGCAGCAGGARGGGCTTCTGGGTGTCACTGAAAACAGTCCACCACCACAGCAGGAGCTGGCTGTTAAATCAGAAAGATGGACAGCTTTGAGGAGCACCTSATCTGGTTCTACTGAGAATGCAAACCTGTAACTGACATCCATGTCTTCTTTTTTACCTCTGCAGTTTACATTGAAGAAAATAAAAACTCTTTCCTTCTCTGACTGCTGTGTGAAAATTACAATTATTGTTGTTGTTTATATCCTTAACTATGCACAATGTATTCTGGAGTGGGAGGGCAGAGAGAGAAACTATGATTTATCCCCAGCAAAACAATATTTCAGTTATATACGAGAAAATAATGAAATTTACTGTGTCGGTACGTTAGCAAAAATATCAGTCAAAATCATCTCCGATGTACAGTATAATACTCCTAAATTTATGGATGATTTTGGGGGCTAATTTTTTTGCATTATACATGCATACTGTATTTACGGTACTTGCCTTTAAAAATACTCACATAACGTCTTTGTAGTAATGTATGACATTTCTTAGACCATTACTTTTGTCATCAGCAATTGACTAAGCTTGTATCAACCTCTCTCGTAAAAACTTGAAAATCATGTTTTTTTTTGTATTGTTGACATAAAATAAATAAAAACTAACTTTTGTTAATCCCACTGCACATATTGAAGTGAGTATCTGTGTGTTTCTGACAGGCAGGCTGGCAGCTTGGTAGTGTGTGTGTGCCCCCATTGTTTGCACACAAGCAGCCTAATCTCCAGTCAGATCGCCCGGTATGGGTTTGGTCACCCGTGTCACATTCCCGTGGCAACACACTAGCACCACAAACAGAGATTTGCAGTGGGCAGAGTTGACTTCTCAGCCACTTSCTCTCTGTAGTTCTCAGCGCATTTTTCCAACACTCTTCAAACTATTTCATGTTATTGGATCTGAAACTGCTCCCTTATCAACATTCTATTTTTAATTTTCATTTTAGTGGAATCTTTAACATTGTTCAGCTTCACATACTTTCTCGTACAGATTTCCACTCAGTGAGCACATTTTAAGAACCGCTGACATTGTTGGCTAATGCTCCAGTGAACTTTTAAAGATGTAAATGTTTTGCATTGTCATCACATCACCAAGCAGCTTACCACTGTATGATTTCAACACTTATGTACATCATACAGTGTGGGAGACACAAATGTTAAACGTAATGTTTTTTAATAGTCTCTTAAAGTTTGGAATATATAGCATTTACTTCCATGCTGTRTTTATCCTTCATAATCATAGTAATTATAGATGTTGGTCATGTGAACAAGTGTAGTAAATAATTAGCTCATTAAAACACCTGTTCTGGTGATAATGTGTCTTGTCTATTGACTGCTATGCTAAGCTACGTCAACKAAACAAACACAGTGATTTTTTTGTGATTGTTAGTTTTGTGCTAACTTTTACTTTACGGTCATAAAACTTAGCCTTTGGGGCTCAGCTTTTTACCCACTTATCATACAAAAATGAATGGCCTGAAGTCGCTACGCTTGGCATAATGAACAACTGGGAACAGTCTATTAAAACTGTGTGGGACATCAGTTTCATTATGCCTACACTACAAGTTTTCATTAGCAGTACAGACCATGGTCCAAAGCACAAACAACACAGAAACAACCAATCAGTGGTGTACATCGTCAAACACAATATGCACCAAACAAATTACACAAGGAGCTGCAAACTGTCAACATTGCATGGCAGTGGAAATTATGCAGGTCGCCCAGCATTTCATGAAATCAAAAATCAATGAGATTTCCCWAAGCAAATATGAAATTCCAGGAGATCTTACACAGGTTGTCCCCACTGTATCATTACGCTGGCAGACCCCCAGGTTTTACTTGCTCCCACGTCAGGTTAAGTGTTGTGTATTTATTTAGAACTGGCACTGGTTTAAAGAGCCTGAACAGCATGCGGAACATCGTTCCCACCAACTGTTTCACAGGGGACCTTTTTCCCTGCTGCACGGCTAAGCAGCACAATGCAAGCTAGTGTTGAACCAAAGACTTGATTCCGGTCACTTTTTTTTTCTTCTTTTTGGTAAACAAACAATTTATGCCATTTGTGCGGCTCACTCTTGCATCTCCTTTTGTTCCACTTAGAATTAAATTAAACACAAATTAAACGGCARGTAGCCTTTTAAAGGGATCCCTGATAAGTTGTAAGATTAGACTTTATTTGATAAACATATTCAGTATTTTAACTGTACAATAAAGACTAAAAATACTGTAGGCTGTT
Source organism: Austrofundulus limnaeus (assembly GCF_001266775.1). NCBI lineage: Eukaryota > Metazoa > Chordata > Actinopteri > Cyprinodontiformes > Rivulidae > Austrofundulus > Austrofundulus limnaeus. The sequence continues at coordinate 290,425 of NW_013952770.1, forward strand.
CAGTTTTTATAATTTTTAAAAAGTTTAAAAATATATTACACGGACGGGGCCATTTTA
>NW_013952770.1:292448-294090 GCF_001266775.1 Austrofundulus limnaeus
TTTACTTAAGTAAAGTATTTGAGTACTTTCTCCACCACTGCTGATAATTCTGCTTCCAAGAAATGCTGTTTTCTGACAGGTAAACTATCAAAAATTATAGAGCACAAAGTGACCAGTCACTGGAAAAAATATCTATGAGTCATCAACCTGACAAACAAGCTAACTTTCTGAAACTTACCCATCTGGAGAGGAAAATCACGGCTCCAGCATGTTTTTTGTTTGTTTGTTTTGTTTTGTTTTCACTACCACTGTGTTACCATGGAATGACTGAGCCTGCATTTTACTTTATTTGGTTTATTTTTGGTAAAATATAGCCAACTTGAAACTTTAAGTCTTTTTTCTTTGGCCTCTTTGACGTGGTTATCTTGCAGTTCCGCCATTATTATCACTCTTTGATGTGCCCACTGTGGAGTAATCTGTGGTTTGCAGATCGGCACCTCTTCTTAAGTAGTAAACAAACCACAGATAATAGAAGTGATTCTTCCCCCAGCAGTTTATGTATTTCATTGCAGATACAAATGAACATTTATTTAGTTACATAATATGAATTTAATAAAATTCTGTGGGGACAATTTTTATTATTATTATTATCGACAACTGATCTCAATAATCTGTGCAGCACTACTTGGTGGTACTCTTAAGACATGATCATTGGATGTACTGTACTGTACTGTAGTGTATATTGAACTAGATTACTAAAAACTGAAAGGACCGGAAAAAATGTAGCATCAATAAGTTATTGTAACTCAGGTGTTACTTGGCCAATAAATACAATTAATAAATTGGTGTATGAAGTCTGTACTTTTACACAAATTAGATTTTCAAAGAGGCTATAAGTTTCCCACTACAGTGATTTAAGTCGGTTGTGTGACGATCCGTCAGCACGTCTCTTGACCCCTAAAAGCTTATACATTTCAAAACCTCAGAAAAATGATCTATTAATCAGCACATCCATGTTCAGACTCCCTGAGCTTTACCTGTGTGGGAAATGTGATTTCCAGAGTCACTGGGAACCCTGTTATTGTTACAAATTCAAGGATTCTTAAATGTAATTTCATTGTGCTAAAAACCCAGTAAACCTGACAGCGGAGTGAATGTCTTAGAAACAGTGTTTGCATGAACTGCTATGAAATWTTTAGCTGCATTTGAACTAGCAGTTGGATCATCAGTCAATTCTGTTGGACTTAAAAGACTACCGTATTTTTCAGACTATAAGCCGCGACTTTTTTCCTGAACTTTGAACCATGCAGTTTATAGTCCGRTACGGCTTATACGTGGATTTTTCCTTCAGCCACCAGGGGGCTCTTTAGCAGAGGTGGGGGCTCTTAGCCGGAGGTGTGGTTGCCACGAATAAAAGGAGAAAGATGAAACAAGCGCCATTTTGTTTTAGCTAGTAGCAGACACGACACGATGGATCTTCGACAGACACGACATTGGACAGTATGTGGGCCCACATCACGGATTCGGTGAAAGCAGCCATCAAGAAAACAAATTCAATTCCTGCTGTTATTCTTGGAGGTACAACAAAGTTTTGCAACCCCTGGACATCAGTGTGAATCGTGCATTTAAAGCAGCACTCAGGGGTGAATGGGAGGCTTGGATGACTGACGGGGATAAATTACTCACAAAAACTGGCCGAATG
>NW_013952770.1:294635-297817 GCF_001266775.1 Austrofundulus limnaeus
CTGCAGATGCCTGTAAAGCCAAATGGGATGTATTTTCCTGCAGCGATACTGCACAGCTACATACATCTGCCGCCATCTTCTGCAGCTTTTTTATGTTTTGATGTTGAATTCACTTTTTTGACGACAATTTTGGGTGTACTGTTTTTATATGTTGGGGGTGTGGCTTATAGTCCGGTGCGGCTTATATGCTAATGTTCGCGGGGTTTTTTTAAATGGCGGGTGCGGCTTATAGTCCAAAAAATACAGCAATTTTTGAAGTCAAGTTCTGTCAAATACTGATCAATAGTTAGACMTTCAAAACTCATTTTAGAACAGAGTAATAACAAATGGGGGAAAAGCCTGCCTAATTTTGACTAACGGCTAGACAGACCAGTCCCTGAGCTGTAGCATTTTTAGGCAAATAAACAGAATTGTTTAGTTTGTTGCTTTCTTGACTAAACAATTAGTCAAAGTCTGGGTATGAATAGACCTCTGGTGTGAACCCCAAGGTTGAAGCCAGAATTGAACCAGCCTCATTGTCATCTGATTCTAGTATATGTTTTACATCCTGCCCCATGCATGCAACGTTGAAACATTTATTTCTTTTACATATTAAGATGTGATTAGTTATTTCTTGCTTTAAAAAAGAACATTACCTATTGTAGAGCAGGACGGTACACGATTCGTACAAAAAAAAAACATTTTTTATTTTGGTTACATAAATTTTCTGTATACCGGCATACTGGTTTAAAAGGCCCGAACACATTCAGGCCAGTAAACTGTTTCATGGGGGAGCCGTTTCTTTGCAGCACTGCTGAACTTGCATGCAGGAAATAGAGCTGGAGCAGCCTTCTCAATAACAGGCGGTGAGTGGCAATTTCCCTGCCTACTTAAGTGTCCACCGCTGCCTACACTGACTGACGGGGAAAAAAAACAACAACTTCCCATGAATAGCATCGCTGAATGTAGTATACTCTTCTTCAGTGATGTGCACAGATAGACTTCATGCGYAAAGTATTTTTGCCCAACAACAATGACCTTTTCTTAACTCGACACTCCTCCTCCACGACTGTACCTGCCCCTTACAACTAGCTGTCCACAGCAGCGAAAGATTAGTGGAGTCATGACCTACTCACCGACTCGTCGAGGGCAAAGCGCAGACAGCCATGTTCATACAGCACAAAGAATCGCCGCTGCCATTTCTGGAAACAGAAACAGATGAATATCAGTACAGCCTGATTTGCTGGTTCAAAAGTACAGACATATTGTTCTTTCTCAACTATGCAAAAAATAAATAAGCCTTAGAATTTGGCCTTATATATTTTCACATTTCAGGAAAGGTTGTGTGATATGACATATTTCTTCCATGTGGAAACGTGCAAGCACCACGTTGGTGAAACCAATTCAWTGAACAAATACACACGCACCCAATACAGGCACTTACCCGGGATCTCTGCATTGGATTGTCAAAGTCAGTTCCCTCAGGGGCCAAGCACAGCCATCCAGCATAAATAGGCTTGGCCTGTAAAAAACAAGAGGGAGAGAGGAGAGAAAAAACAGGAATTTAGGTAATCATTAAAACTTGGGGAAGAGTGTGAGCGGGGGGGGGGGTGCAGAAAGAAGCTAGTTTGGTTTAATTGAAAGAAGCCTTTTGAGATCCAGATGTTCTTCTGGTCCTGCAGTCACACACAAGCAGTTTGGGATCCCCAACATGTAATCATGTCTACGTTAAAAACACCTTTGGTTTCATTTCTTTATGACCACATTTTTACCTTTGAGTCCAGTTAAAAAAACATGAAACCACAAATATAAGGCTTGCTCTTGCTGGACAACAGGAAGACCCTTAAAAACAACTGCTCTACCTATTACAGTGTTTAAATGTTAACCCAGCAGCTCTCATACTCACGCACACCACCACATCCACAAACCCATCTGCAGCCTCAGCTGGAAGGTAAAGATACAATTTTTGGTTTCCATCCCTAGACCTGTTATTATACTGTGACACTGCATGCCTGCAATAAATCTATACATGCCTGACTGAACCTGTATGAACTTGCCTTTGAAGGTAGTTTTGATGAGCTTAACCCACTGAATAAATTATTTTTGTAGGTGGAAAGCTCATAAATCAAACGAGTAAAAAAAAATGCAATAAGGGATGAAAACTGATRTCGTGTCCTGATGTGTTAATAGAAGACAGAAGATACATCGAGAATACAGGTCCTTCTCAAAAAATTAGCATATTGTGATAAAGTTCATTATTTTCTGTAATGTACTGATAAACATTAAACTTTCATATATTTTAGATTCATTGCACACCAACTGAAGTAGTTCAAGCCTTTTATTGTTTTAATATTGATGATTTTGGCAAAAAAGTAAAGAAAATCAAAAATCCCTATCTCAAAAAAGTAGCATATCATGAACAGGTTCTCTAAGCGACTTATTAACTAGGGTTGTAAGAAAATATCGATACACTAAAATATCGCGATATTTCATTTCCCGATACTGTATCGATATTCTAAAGCCCTGTATCGATTTTTTATTTAGATTTAAAATATCAACTTTCCTGCCAGCCGTTCATTTATGTTGTAGTTCAGCCTCTGACCACTAGTTGGCAGCAGTGATCCAGCCATTTGGCTCCTCTACCTCTTGAGGTAGAGGCTATTGTTAAGTGTTGGGTGACCATATTGTAAATTAATAGTAAAAACTAAAAGCTGCAAAATATATATTTTCAAACTATTTATTGTCAAATTTAGTCTAATAACTGATAATATGGATGAAATAAGAAATATGAAACAAATAAAATAAAATGTATACAAAGCAGAACACAGCTAAATGTATCAAAAGCATGTCTACGTAATATTAGAATTTTCTGAGACAATGAATTTTGGTTTTTCATTTTTTTCCCCGTAAGAGGTTTTTATTTAATAGAATTTTTGGACAAAAAAATCGCAATATAATCGCCTTGCTTATAGTATCACAATATATCGGGATATATCGTATCGTAACCCCTCTGTCATGATATGTATCGTATCGCCAAATTCTTGTCAATACACAGCCCTATTATTAACCTAATCATCTGAATCAACGAATTAACTCTAAACACCTGCAAAAGATTCCTGAGGCTTTTAAAAACTCCCAGCCTGGTTCATTTCTCAAAACCACAATCATGGGTAAGACTGCTGACCTGACTGCTGTCCAGAAGG
>NW_013952770.1:300532-305736 GCF_001266775.1 Austrofundulus limnaeus
ATGTTTGTGGTTGTAATGTGACAAAATATGGAAARGTTCAAGGGGTATGAATACTTTTGCAAACCACTGTAATTATTTGAAGGTTGACTTTTTTTGTATTAAAAACATTTTTCTTTTATTGATCGGATGAAATATGCTAATTTTTTGAGATAGGGATTTTTGATTTTTCTTTAYTTTTTTGCCAAAATCATCAATATTAAAACAAGAAAAGGCTTAAACTACTTCAGTTGGTGTGCAATGAATCTAAAATATATGAAAGTTTAATGTGTATCAGTACATTACAGCTTACATTATAACTTTATCACAATATGCTAATTTTTTGAGAAGGACCTGTATGCAAAGAGGGGGTGACATGAGGGAGCAGCTGTTTCAGAAAGGAAGTGTAGCGTTGCACAGACTCTCTCTGTGGATTCTATAGCAAAAATTTAGATGCTTTTCCCTTTTTCCTGCAGAGCCTATTAATTCAGACCATATGATCTGCACCAAAAATACTATTTTTACTATTATCACATATTTGACTCACTGGTGATGATGAGGGTGCTTAAGCCTCTTATCAGATGTTTTGTTAACACCTGTTATTTGTAAGTTCAACTGAACAGCTTTCAGCTGACACTACAGAATTTGGCCAAAATTACTAGTGTTCTGGTAAAGTTTCATGTAAATGTGTAAATTTATTACTTTTAGAATAAAATACCCTTTTCTCCCTGCTACAAAGTCTGCAATAAACATGTGCTTCTGCTGACATGTTTTCATGTGACCAGGTTTGCTGAGGCGGTAAGCCAACACTGATATCTTCGTTTGTATTTTGATAAAGACGCAATCTCTAGTTGACTGTGTACCAACATAACTTATCCAAAAGTTGTTATTCCTAACAAATTTATTGTTACCTGATTGTTCTAGGGTTAGGTGATAAGCCACCACACCAAAAAATGACAATTTATACATGCAGGTGTGCTTCAGCTTCTTTTCTTCTATTTTTTTCCTTTGGGTTGGAAGGACCAAGCACTTCCTGTTGTCTTTACAACTATGAAATGTATTATTTGTGGCTGAAACAAAAACAAAGTCACAGATTTAAGATTGCTTTGGTTTAACCAAGAAATTCCTCAACATTTCTGACAAGAAAAATAGGAGTGTAACCAGCTTCAGGCTGATACTGGGAGCTGCTGGCAACTTTATGGCACCAAGAACCAACATGTGGTGAACTTTAAACGTGATGCTCTTATTCTCATATTGCAGGTCTATTCAACTAACTGCCTGTGAGCTGGTGACTTCTGTTCAGCTTCTCCATATTCTTCTTTTTTAATTTAATTTTTACTTAATTTAATATGAAAATAGATAGGGGTGTCCCGAAACAACTATTTCATTTCAGATACAATACCGATATAGCAACTTTGAGAAGTGGCCGATACAATATTGACCCGATACTAGGGCTGTAGCGAAACACTAATCTCACGATATGATGCGATGCGATATTCGATATTCTGCTCACAATACGATACATCACGATATTCAGYAAACGATACGATTCGATTTTCTGAACGATTTTAGAGGGACACCTTTTATTGCCCCCGAGACACATGACGCTGAGCTCCTGGGAAACGGTCAGTGTATCTTTTGGTCATTGGATTTTCATTTTAGAAACAGGTATTAAAAAACAAGAAACGAGTGGATATTTGATTCTTGTTTTAAAATACTGGAATTAAAATTAAAATACAAAGCCATTCTCATTCAAAAGGGGATAAAAATGATTTGAGTTTCATTTTCTGTTTCAGATAGCAAAAAATAAAATTACTTTAAGACAGAAACGAGAAAAGGCTTGTTTATTTGTATTCTATGACTATCTATTCCCCCATCAGAGGGGGCGCTCACCTGACAGCTCTGCATGATGAAACACTGATTTCTGTAAATAAAAGGCTGAAACACAGAGAAGTGTCCATAAATGAGTTGTATGATGACTGTCGCTCTGTGACCAAAGGCTTTGCAGAGGTAATTCATGTGGCCTTTGGCCAAATAAGTCTCTTTTACTGAATACATGTCAGCTACTGCCTCCATGTTTCATCTCCATTTTTCTCAATAAAAAGCAAAATTAAGATAAATTTCATTCTATTAGTGTGTTGGACGATTGTTGTTCTGTGAGCACAAAGGTTTTTTTTTCCCTTTTTTTAAGAGGAAAAAAGGAAAAAAATGTCACTGATGATGAAGAAGTTAAGAAACTGATACTCAGTTCTGCTTTCTACTGAAGTGGCAAAAAAGTTTTTTTTCCCTCCTGAGTTTTGACAAAATCTGTGCTTGTTTTTTTTTTTCTGTCAGTTTGTGTCCTTAGATTTTTCCTTTCAGCGAAGGATGGGCGGTACTACGACTTTGATATTGATCTGATACCAAATAAATACTTGGCAAATATATTTACTACTAAAGTCAACATCAATGTTTTTTACTTGTAATGGGATGTTCATTGAATAACTTTGATTTGCAGACACCCCTTTTGGTGGTGAAACACAATATTGTAGGGAGACAGTAAGTTGGCACGACCTGTCATGGATTATGAACAAACAAGCCTTTTTTTAATTTATTTTTGTCTTGAAAGTAATTTTCTTTTATGCTATCAGAAACAGAAAATAAAACTCAAATCATTTTTAAAATTTCGTTCATCCCTTTTTGACACAAAGAATGAGAAACGCTTTGTATTTTAATTTTAATTTCAATATTTTAAAACAAAAATCAAATATCCACTTGTTTCTTGTTTTTTAATATCCGTTTCTAAAATGAAAATCCAATGACCAAAAGATACACTGACCGAAATGGTCAGTGTCCTTCGCTTTGCTTCATACAAGGGTCTGGACTCTCAGCTATAGAGAAGTGATTCTTGATGGAGGCGTGTCCTCTGTTGAAGTTTAAAACGATTGGATTGGTTGGCCGCAACGTATGTGTGTGCCAGCTCCACTGTGAAGGAGGCTAAGCTAAGAAGCTAACTGGAAATCGCGTGTGCTGTAAACAACCCTACTGAGAGGAGAAATATACCGAGCCGAACGAGACGACTGTAAATGAGAGCTGCTGCTTTGTCAGACAAATTTAATTTAATTTGGAAGCCCTATCAACACGGACTGGCTTCATTCACTTCCTCCACTGCCATTGTGCTAAATTCACAAGCAGACACTGCGCAGAAAATTGATGTCGTTCAAAACTCCGCCTTCTGTTTGCTGATTGGTTCAAGTAAAATAAACTACAAGCAGACACTGCACAGAAAATCAGCGTTGTCGTTCTGTTCTCTGATTGGCCCGGACAAAAATTCTCCTGAAGAAATCCTTGTCTATGGGAGAAATTCCAGACGGAGCAATGAAGGGAAACTAGAAATGAGCTGAACTGCGTAGGAAGGCAAGGGCCAGGCTAATATTGCTGTAAATGTCTTACTTCATGTTTAATGTTGCACCTTGTAACCTCAACCTTAAGTCACAGTGTAACACAGAGAAGGCTGCTGAGGCGACGTTCCATGTTTTATAGCAATTTTAATTTCATCCAGTTCCATGATTCAATCCATATTTTCTGCATTGCTGAAAGCACAGGGCCATGTTATCAGGTGCCAGCGGGGAAAGAGAGACAGCAAGTTATCAAAATAACTCTTAAACCTTTAAACTTCAGTGACTTTTTGAAGAAACACTGCCTATACCTAATCCAGACGATGCAAGTGTAATGAAGAATGCTGAAACCTATTGAGACAATTTGCAAAATAACAATTGCATCATCATTTTGGTTTGTTAACTTCTTGCTCGCTGCCCATTAAACCCCTTCATCTAAAAATTTCCAGTGCAGCCTGGTAAACTGCAGCGCAGCTCAGAGAGAAAACTCATAAGCTTAAACAAAAGAGATGTGGAGTAGTTTTCCTCAGGGAAACCTTAAAGCTTTCCCAACCCCACACTTCCTGTCCTTTCGTGTGACTCCAACTCCCACTTCTCTAGTCTCATCACATCCCTGCCTGTTATTTTCCCCGTCGCTTCCACATCTGTGTAAAACTTTACATTTTACACTATCCTTCATCGCTGTCTTCCTTCAAGCTACCTCTGCTGGACAGTGAGACTCCTTCGCATTGTCAGTGAGAGAACACCAGATCTGATCCAGYCACACAGCAGGGAAAAATTATTAGTGATACTGAAAGAAAACCAGGACAACAGATGGTGGGGAAAATTAAAAACTCTCCGTGGAACACACTGTAACAAAAAATCATTCAGGCCTTAGCAGATGCCCCTCCCCCAACCCACCTTTTATTCTTCTGTTGTATAAAGAGACTGTTTATATTGGACACTCTCCTTCAGACATTAAGCTCATCRCTCTTTGCATAACTTTCTCGATTTAAGCGTTCTTTTTCAAAGCCATCCAAATCCCTTTGAGCTCTGATTAACTTACATTTAATTTAGAACTCAAATTCACTTAGCTAAATCACCCATTTGTGTTTTTTTAACAATGTTAAACAGCACCACTGGGGCTTTTTTTCCCTGGGTTATTGGGTTTACCGCTTACAAAAACTGAGAACATGGAACAAATCCCTACTACTCTCCCCTTTAAACCCATTGAGTAAGCTTACAAGTTGCACCCTGTTTRTGTGGGGTTACGCAACATTGGTCAGTAATTGTCTGGGTGCACTGACTGGTTTTCAAGATTGTCCAGACAGAACCCTCACAAAACCTGATTTGGAGGCAAACTGGGGAYACTTCGTGTTACAAGAATGACAGCCATGAATGAAGACGGTCARGAAAGGGCAACAAGCCTCTCTGGCTCGGTGTCGTTATGCAGGGTGTGGAAGAGAGAGAGGTCAAAGGGAGCCTAAAGGAAATGATGTAACCATAGACTTCAAGGTGGCGCAGCAGTTCGMGTGTGTGTGCATTGTTTTTTTGTTGTGTGTGCTGACTACGCCGGATGGATGACCTGCCCAGTTCCAGTCTCCWAAATGTCATAGGTTAATGCAAACACATTAACATAGACCTTTACCCTGCTATAMTGGTAATGCAGTAATCTACATGGAAATTTATGGTTATTTGTGAGCGCAAATTACAGCAGCAGTAAAGTGTTACAGTTCTGAGGCAGTCTGATGTCAAACAATAGGAAAAACTACTGCAGCAAATGACCAAGGCTAAAACCGAAAGTGCTACAGTTAAGGGCTCGACACACGGGCAGCGACAAACTACAGCGATTAACAGCTGTCATCGCAGCCA
>NW_013952770.1:307068-308809 GCF_001266775.1 Austrofundulus limnaeus
CACACACACACACACACACACACACACACACACACACACAAAGATGCTGTTTGGTTGTTGTGCTGCGTTTAAGGACCCATCTGGGCTTCATTTAGGATTAGTTACAGGATACAGCTCAGACTAAACTAATGATCTGCAAAAAAAGACTCAAAAACATGTTCCCATCGAGGTCCCAGCTGAGAGGACCTTCTTAATTTTTGTTTCCCTTTACTTCCACACAGTTTTTCCCCCATAGTGTGAAAAATGATCCCAAAACGGAAAAACCAAAGTAAGAAACCAAACTGCCRAGCAAAATTGATCTGTAGCAGTAAGAGAAAACATACAATAACAGGTTTTTAGGAAGATAGATAGTAGAAAGAAACGTCCTCAGATTCTACTGAATTAAACACATTTCTTTTAATTAAAAAAAGGGGGGGTATGTTTCATGGTTTATTGCTCACCTGTGTTAAATCCTGGTCGGTCAGCAGATGTAGCTCTCGAGGTTTGAAGCAATTCTGACATTTGCTTTTGTTGAAGAAGTTCGCCTGAAATTTTCTGCAAGGGTTTTCTTTTGCTGCAGACATCATATACTCCCACGTTTTCAAAAAATAAATCACTCGAAATTTGTCTTCTCTTGAGGACCTTTAATCAGCGGCGAGCTGGAATCCCGTTGTTTTCCCACTCGTTCAAACCGAACAATATCCAGCGATCATCCGATGCATTTTGTTTTACAGAACCAGACCGTGGGAGGCTTGGGAGGCTTATATTTCGGGGGCAGCGAATGTTACTTCGTCAGTCAGACTGTCTGCACATCCTAGCTGCCATCGAGCCAGGCTTCCCGTAACCCAGTAACTGATAAACGCTTCTCAGTCCATGGCCTCCAACCAACCACAAAGCAAAGTGACGAGAAGGTGGCTAATATCCTGTTAGCTTGCCAGTGGATTTTAGGATCAATAGCTGGTTGACGTAAACGACTAAAACAACAATTGAACGAAATTGTTACTTTCGAGTTTAAGGGAAATAGGGCCTTTTAAGGAAAATAGACTCGTGTAAGCACAAAAACTAAACAAAAAAAAAAAGCTTGCAGTCAAACAGCAGGCTTCAATCCCATCCCAGCAGTCGRTCCTTGCAAAGTTCATCCAGTGCTTCCTTGCTATGCTAATGGTTAGCAATCCAAGCTAGCACGCAGATACACTAAAATCCTCTCCTGGCTCGCATCTTCAGTTTGTCTTGTGGAAAAGACGGATCAAAAGTCTTACAATTCCAAGTGATTWTTCTCTCGGCTAGACACATTGCATGCAGGGGAACCACCTTTTTTTTCCAGTCACAGAAGAGAAAATAATTGAAGATTTGGTTCCATAGCTAGCCCCCTCGCTCACAGCAGAAACGGCTTTATTTTCTTCTTTCCCAGCGGAGAGAGAGAGGGGGGGAAGAGCGCTTCGGGAATTCCACGGGATCTCGCGATAACTGCGAACTGTCTCCACCCACAGACGTTTCACATTCACCCTGGCCAGAAAAAATAAAAATAAAAAATCAAGCCTTGCTGCATTTTGCTTTTTCACTCGCACAAGAAAAATGGCATTTTGTAGTTATATATGCAAATAGAAAAAGAAGTTGTAAAGCTTTCTATGCATGTTGGGAGAATTCTGGTAGAATTATAATTTTATTTCTGCTGAAATAACCATGTTATATATATCCTGATGCATCTCAGTAATCCAGGTAAAAAATCAAAAGGAAAAAAAATTGTATAGGTCTTCTGGAC
>NW_013952770.1:309448-311582 GCF_001266775.1 Austrofundulus limnaeus
ATACGGAATAACCACTGGTTTGGGTCTGGGTTTGGGGTCTTCATTTTCACCTGAAGGTTGCATGGAATCCTGTCTTTCCTGCATGGAATTTTGCCTGAAACTCTCAGACTGAAGAAGTCTCTTGGAAGAGAGACAAAACGTTTCATTAAAGAAGAACCCGTCCAGAGGACCTATACAATTTTTTTCCATGTTATATATAAAAAACAGTGGTGTAAAGGTTCAACAATAAAACAGTTTGTATAAATTGTTAGACAATGTTTGAGACTGGAGTTGATTTAAGATGACAGGAATCCTCTGTAGTTCTTGACCCCATTCGATTTTATGTTTCTCATCATTTAAGTTTACACTTATCTAGTCCTGGTCAAAACCAATTTTTCCAAAAATTAAACCATGACTACAACCGTCCTTAAGCAGCAGCACCATGCTAACCCACTGCCACCCAGTGGAACTGATACTCTATGTGTGGCCCATCCCTTAATGCTAGTGACCAGAGAGCATGCTTCAGATACTGTGCATTGCATGTGTGTGTATTAATGGCTGACACAAGCAGAGGCTATTCTAAGAAGAGGGGCTTCAGTGGACAGAAGTGGATCAGACGCACAAAGTAACTGCGCCATGTGAATGGACGAGGGACACAAGAGCTAAGACAAGGGCCTCCTTTACCTAACTGAATCCAGAAAACAAACAAACAACAACAACAACAACAGGCAGTCCCACTGGAGGATTAGGTCCTTGGCCAGGCTGTAAGTGAACCAATAATAACACAGATTACCAGTGTTTGTGTCTGTTGATATATATTTGTGCTCACAAAAACTGACTAATCTCAGTTGTGTGATGGTTTAAACATGGTGCTGAACTGGATTCCAGGAGTTATGTGTTTTTAGTATGGTTTTGAGGTTTTCCTAATGTAAATGCATGGAAAGCAAGAAAGAAAGGGAGTTCATTGCTTACAAATGTGAAGCTCTCTGGTTGCCCTTTTTGAGGTATCATGTGACGGTGCCGCAGAGATGTCTAAATGCAAGACATTCTGTGGTGACCCCAGAATATATTTAGCCGTTCTCCTTAAACCTACTTTACATAGTAACAGAGTTAGCAAGGTGTCCGAATAAAAGCATGATCTTGGGAGCTTTGACACATTTGGAGTCTTAATACATTGATCTACTTAGACTGTTTACAGGTAACCAAAAAGATATTAAAAAAACACACAGCCTAAAGCTTTTTGTTTTAAATGGAAAATGGGGTGCACTGAATGAGTTCAGCTGCTTTTTAGATTTGTTTAAAATTTAACCCCCCAAAACAGCCTGTAGGCAATACAGAAATAACAAACAGATGCTGTCAAATTAAAGCTTTTGGCTGTTGGAGTCATATTTACTTAGTTGTGAAAATCAGATAACTCACAAACTGAATCCCAAATTTTCCAACATCTGTTTTGAAATCCAAAAGATGTTCAACGAGTTGAAACATCATCTACGTGTTTTGAAGCACATGGACAAGCTATTGGTTCTTTTTTTGTTGTTGTTAGTTATACAGACAGAAGATTTACTTTTTAAATTTTCTTTCCTTCTTGGATGCTCTTCTTTTGTTTGTTTGACTGATAATCAGTTTTCCAGTGAAATGGTCAGCCTTGTGGGTTCAGGTCATAAACATTATTTGTAAAATGATTCTTTCATCCAGATGTAAGGAGGTAATCTTCCAATCAGAGGAAACTCCCCAGCCCTAGCAACATGCCATGGTGTCCTTGGGCAGACCACTGAATCACCCACCCCTCACCTACCATTTGGTCATTATGAAAAATTAAAGGATGTAATACCATTCTGGGTTGTTGTGTATCTTACATAGTCTCTAGGGCTAAGAGAGAACACAATTTGCAAAAGGAATATTCACTTTGAAGCTAACTTCGTGTTCAGTAATSGTTACTGATGCTGTTTTCCTTGAAAGGCCTACAACCTGTCCAATTAGCCTAAACCAGTGGTTCCCAAACTTTTTATCTTCTGACCCACAAAATATCCATGGCAAAAACTTGTGACCCCAAATACTACTGGTCTGAGTACACAAACTTCATTAATAACCCTAAAAACACAGGCTTTTTGACAATCTAAACAGCTTGTACACAAATATAAATACTTATTTATAC
>NW_013952770.1:312802-318566 GCF_001266775.1 Austrofundulus limnaeus
AAATAAAATGGCTCCATCCATGTTAAAATATATTTTAAAAAATTTACAAAACTAAACAGCCTACAGTATTTTTACAGTCTTTATTTTACAGTTGAAATATATGTTTACTCAAATAGAGTCTAATGTTACAACTAATCGGGGATCCCTTTAAGATATTCTCCTTCTTCAATAGTTACAGAACAATGCCAAGGAAATCCATTAACTCAACCATTTTTATACACACTAAATCATATTCCGAGAGGCTGGTGTCTGTCTGTCTCCACCAGGAGATATGCGGGGTACAGCRTGGACAGTTCATCACAGAGCTCACATAAATGCAGATTCACTGAAATCTAAGACAAGGGTTTAGGTGATAGGTTTGTGTCATGTTGTGATTATTGAATAATGTCATTGTGAAATTGGATATAAGCAGGAAAAGTGGCATCATGATGGCTGCTTCCAAATTCAGCCATGTTTTAATTAATTGGCTGAGAAGGTGGATGGGTTGTTATTCAGCGTGAAGGGAGTCTAATAGCATAATATGAAATTTGGAACCTATTATTACTTTAAAATGTAAGCACTGCAGCAACTATAAAAAACTGCTAACATGTGTCACATTGTTTCACATCATTAGACATTCTTTTTTATATATATAAGGTATTTATAAGAAAAGATTTATGTAAGTAACATACAAGATATTTAGCAAATGCTTCAAGATGAGCATACTGGTATGAAAATGAGAACAAACATTTGAGCAAACATTTCAACAAAATGAGTAACTTATCTAAAAAAAGATGACAATAATTATGTAAAACTATTTTTTTTCCTACTCTTTAGAGTGTGCCCAACTCTTCCACAAGGCTGGGGCCAGACTGATCTTGTGTGGGACCAACTGGGACAAGCTGGAGTCTTTGTATGAATCTCTAACAACCGATGCTGACCCCAGTGAGGTGAGGAAAGGAAATGTATAAATCAACAATGCATAGCATTTTTTTTTGTTTGGATGATCAATATGACAAAAAAACTCCCTCAAACAAACATTATAATTATCTTTATTGCTGTTTTGAGTCATCTTTATGACTAACCTCTGATATCTACCACAGAGAACTTTAGGATTAAAGAAAGTGTTCTAAAAACATTTACAAAAATCTCTCCTTAGCCATTAGCTTTGGTGCTAACTACTGCTGCTGTCACTGTTGTTCACTAGATTAGAACACAGTGGGATCTTTTCTTGTTTTCATTATAATCCTGCTCTGTTAGCACCTCCCAGATCACCACTTCCTGTGGTCAACACAATAGAAGGATATCCTTTCTGACAGCATGCTGTCCTCATGAGTTGTCAGCACACAGGGCCACATGTCTTTCAGCAAACACAACTTTACATAGCTGTAGATGATATGTAGCAAATAAATACAATTTAGAGTTGTTGAGAAATAAGTTATAGTCATTTTGGTCAAACCTTGAAAATAATGATATGAAATTTTTTTCCATTATATTGAAACATCTTGCACTCAGAGTATTTGTTGTGAATAATTCTCGGGTCCTACCTTGATAGATTTCAGCTCAATGCCAGTAAATCTGACATTGTTGACATACTGACAATAAGGTTGACTATCCATGGTAGTTATCTTGCTGGTTGACGCACTTGCGTATTAGTGAATTTTCTGAGTTTCATTGTGCCATGATGGGAACCATAATTTCAGCTAGAGAGTTCCTCTGTGATGGAGACTTGGTGTCCAGTAAAGCAACACCTGTCTTTATAGACGTTTGCACCAAAACTGGTGATCCTGGACTTCAGTGATATGGACAGCATGGAGGATGTGGTGGCTGAGGTGATGGAGTGTTATGGTTATGTGGACACACTCATCTGCAACAGCAGCATGAAGCTGAAGGCCCCGGTTCAGAGTGTCTCCTTGGAACTGGACAGAAACATTATGGACATCAACTATTTTGGCCCAAGCACTCTTGCCAAAGGTGGGCTGGATGTTGTTGGGGCTCAACCCCTAATAATATTTTAACAGTCTGAGTTTATAATTTGTGATATTATCTAATTAATATGTCWAACTATCGTGGCAGGTCTACTTCCAACAATGATCTCAAGAAGATCAGGCCACATTGTTCTGGTCAGCAGCATCCAGGGCAAACTGGCTGTCCCATTCAGAAGCTCATGTAAGTCTCAAACCAAGGCTACAGGCTCTGGTCTGAAAACCAAGCTGATGATAAATAAGTTGTTAAAACAAGTGGTTCAAATCCGCCTATGTTAATTTTAAAAGTGTATAAATATAACCAAGGTGGGTACAAGTCAGGCCAATGTGTTATACAGTTTTATTTATATTTATTACTTTTATTTAACCGGGGAAATCCCATTGAGATCACAAATCTCTTTTACAAGGGAAGGCAGTCTAACTCATGATTTTTGCTTGATTGTGGGATGAAACCGGAGTGCCCAGAGAAAACCCACACATACACAAAAATATGCAAACTCCACACAGAAAGACCCCCAGGTCTAAGCTGGGAATCAAACCCAGGATCTACTTCCTACAAGGCAACAGTGCTAACCAGTTAGCTKTTGTGCTGCCATTATGACAGGAGCAATGAAATGACATGCATGGCCTACCATACAGCTTTTCATGCTGTGAACACTTGCACTTTTGTCCCTCAGTGGAGAAATTCTTTCTCTGAAAGTTTCCTAACGCACATGTTTGCACACATGTGGAGCAGTGGGCTGCCATTTAAGGCACCCGAAGGGTGTTTGAACCAAGGTCGGGCCCACTTCCAGCCTGACTTCTGGAACCCAGAGACCTGGGGTTCTATTCAGGCTGGGCTTCTGGGGCTTAAGCTTTGTCTCACTCTGTTTCATCTTGTTCTACATGGAGAACAAAGTACCACGAGCTCGAAGTCATTCGTTGTGACCTGTTTGAGACAGCTACACCTTTTTGTTTCATCAATATGTCTTCTGTTCGCTGACAGATGCAGCCTCCAAACATGCGGCTCAGGCCTTCTTCGACTGCCTGAGAGCTGAGGTGGAGGAGTACGGGATCATTGTCAGCACCATCAGTCACACTTTCATCAATGCCTCTGACCCGCCTCCTGTCGTGGAGCCGGCCCCAAAAACAAACGCCCTGCTTGAATGTGAGTTTTTAAAAAATGGTGTGACGTAATCAGCCGGCTTTAATTTTTTTTCTTTGTAATGTCGAGCCAAATCTAAATCTGTTGTGTCGTCCCCCCCAGATATCAACAACCAGCTCACCCACGGCGTGCGCCCGCCAGTCCTGGCCAATGAGATTATGCAAACAGTGAACAGGAAGAGGAAGGAGGTGGTGCTAGCCCACCCCATCCCCAGGGTGGCCCTCTACCTCCGCTCCCTTTTTCCACCTTTCCTCTTCGCCGTGCTGGCAGCAGGAGTGAAGGATTCAGTGTTGGCCGAGCAGATGCAGTAGGAGAGATGCTGAGAGGGAAGAAAAGTCTGAGTGTGTTGAAGAGATGTGAAGGAAAGCACGGCTTGTTTAGGAATGTTAAATATAAATATGGATGTCCTAAGTGCACCAGCAGCTCCATCCTTGACATGTCCTAACAGGACATTAAAGCAACTCAACTCTGAAAAATGGAAAAATTAAAGAATTAAGTTGTTTTGTTTGTTTTCTGTTGAAACGCTTCTTTTAGTTCCGATGAAAAGAGAAACACCTGCAGTTTTTAAAATGTTTATTTCAAAGAATCTGTAACAAGCTTTTTGGACAAAAGGACTCGACAGAACAGATTTATCAAAAAGCTGCAAAACTTTTAGATTGCAGAATAAATAAACTACCCGAAAAGACACATCTTAAACTTTTCATCTTGAAATGTTTTAGCTTTTTCAGTGTTGAATATTGTTGAATATTTCCTCTCAGAGGATTTCAGTATTGCTCAAGCTGTTAAATTAAAAAATATATATTAGTTGTATTAATGTCTAATACACTTTGAAATAAAAGAAACAACACTTGCAAGATGTATGCATCTTTGTATACCTGTCAAAACATTTAGAAATGACATAAAACACGAGTACAATTTATTTAAAAAAATGGTGTAAAACTAGTCAGATTTGGTAAATGTTATTTTCTTTTCATAAATAATTGTGAAATGTAACTAAAATCATTAAAATTTTAAATAAGGTTCTAAACAAGTGCACACGTCCTTTTCCCACATTTATCTGATTCACATGTCCTGTAGATGGCAGCAACACACCTTCTTACACGGTACATCTCGGAGGTCTGCACATTTTCCCCCTTGGAGATAGTTTATTTAAGGACTGCCACTTCTTCTTTTGTGCTGCACTTGTTCATTCTCACTTCTATGAGCTCACATTACAAAACATAATAGTCAAGAACATGGATCGGTCAGCAAATGATTGAAAAAGCAACCAAACTTTAAAAGGACCCATCAAAAAGCCTGAAAAATAATGATAAGACCTCAATGAACAATTGCAAGGAAGTCTGGCTCATTCAAAACAAAATATAAAGAAATTAGGGGTGGTTTAAAACTTTTACACAGTAGGCATACACTGGTCATGAAAAGTAAAAGTAAAACAAAAAAGATTGTTCTAATGTCATATAATGCATCATATAGGACTTTTGTTAGCCTATTGTTTTTCAACATTTATTGTTTCACGTCTGTTTAATAATAATGGCCTCCATACAGCATCATAAAGATATAATTAAAATAGGCTTTGTTGACACATTGTAATCATGAAATTTTTATATTTTTATATTTTGTACTGTTTCCCTCACATCTTGTAATAACAAAAATTATTGTTATTGTATGTTGCCTTGTAATGTACAGCAGAAAGGGAAAATGTTTATTTGCTTCTTGGCCCTTCTCAGTGCTTATAATTGGATTTACATTTGAATTGGATGTCAACTCATTCCTACAAAGAGCTTCTTAAGGAACTTCTCTTTCGAGTAATGAAGTTAAACAACGGTGTTGTCTTGTGTTCTCTCTATGCTTCTTTCTCTTCTCTACTCCTTCTTTCCCTTTTAACCTTTTTGGCACCTTTTCCGTTTCTTTTTAAATTTATTTTCCATCTTTCTGTCCATTATGTCAAAATAATCCCAAAAGAATTTCTAATAAAGTTTAAATATACATCAAGTGGAGCATCATGGTGAAAGCCACAATGCTGCACATGTCTGTAGGAAACAGCAATGGTTAGGGATGTCACTCTCAACGAAACTCTAAAACTAATTTGACTAAAACGGCAACTTTAATTAATCTGAACACTAACAATCCATACCACCACCCCTATGGGCCTAAAGAGGCCCCTTGTGATCTGAAAGTGGCCTGCAGGCCATCAGTTGATGATCACTGTTCTAAAATTAAAAGCCTAGAACTTATTGAATAAATGCATATCACCCAACACCTTTAAAGTCAGAGTTTTACTCTAAAATCCATTTGTCATGAGCTATAGCTGTTTTTTTTTGTCAAATTTAGTAAATAACGTTACGTATAATCTTACAGAATATTTTTAAGATCTTCTTTTGTGTGTGTAGAGAATGACCTGCAGATCATCAAGTTTTAGGTCTGTAAAACTGATCAAGTTACAGCCATTTTTATTGTTTTGTAGGGTCAGTCTGCTGTGGCAATCATCGTGAATTGGTTTGACTTTAAAAGTTAAGCAATTGCAGATTTACATCTAGTAAATCACTGATGGTCTCATTAAAATCTGTTCTGTGGTCATGAGATATTTTGCTAACACACACACACACACGCACACACACACACACACACACACACGCACACACACACACACACACAC
>NW_013952770.1:318951-322180 GCF_001266775.1 Austrofundulus limnaeus
ACGCACGCACGCACGCACGCACGCACGCACGCACGCACACACACACACAAACACACACACACACAATATTGGCCACATTTGCGGGAACTGGTGATAACAAATGTAGGCAAAATAACTTTTACATGACAAAAAATGTCCAATCATGCAATTAATTTCATTTTACTCATAAATTTAATTTACTGAAGGAGAAAAGCTGCTGTATTGTGATCAACATTATAAAAAAAATATCATTACGACATAAATGGTCCTGTGAGTTAGCATTTGTTGGGGGTGGGGGTGTGTCTATGTATGTGGGAGGGGTTGGGTGTCCAGCTGGCATGCGTGAGTCTGTCCTCCAGGTCACTGTCCTCTGGGGAGTTCCACAGCTTTGTGTCTCCAGGGCCTCGAGACAGGAATGTGCCTCTAAAAGAATTAATGGAGCCCAGTGACATTTCCACGTCAACAGGACAGAATTTAACCAGACTGGTCTAAATTGGCCGTATTTTCATTTGCCATGTCCAGAATTACAAGATCTTATCTTTGTGTTGAAGATCTGACCCACATGTGAAATATTGCAGAGCATGAATTTCCAGAGACACGATGAGCCCATTGCTTCATATCAGCCATGAAACTGTCAGATTTATTTCTGCTTAAAGGTAAACCCGACAGAAAAGCATTGGGGTGTGCAGTAATATCTGTGAATGATCTAAGTCTAATAGTTTCTCTCAATCATACGTCTGAGGACACGGTCCAAACATGGCAGACCTGATAGTCCTGAAGTGATATTCAGGGTAATGCATCCTAAATGTGAGGCATGACTTATGGATGAGAATCACCTCACAGGAAGAGCTGCCGCTCAGAAATGGTCTCACTATGAGTGAGGTGATCACCCTCATCAATTTTTAAAGGCCAGGGTATTGACATCAACTTGACTTATTGGAGCTATAGAGAGGACAGAGATTCCCCAAGCTTTCACACACACAACATTAGAAGACTCAGATCTCACTTTGAGGGGTTACATTGCCCATTTTGAAGTGCAGTTTTGAAGAAAAGCAATGAAAAGTTAATATCTTACCTGTTGGAAATAGCCTCAGTTTGGAGAAACAGAGTATTTCCATCTGAAAAGCTAATGGGTTGACTAAATGTAACCAGAACCAAAGGTCACCAAAGTGTTCTGGCTGTGTATATCTCTCTTGGTAATTAAAAAAAAATTCCCCAAAGTAAAACATACATATATACCAGGGGTCTTCAATGTTTTTCTGTCTGAGACCCCCAAATTGATCGAGGAAGGACTCTCTTATACATACATTATATATAGTATTGTATTGTGTTTTATAAAAAAAAATCTAACTTAAAAACAACATTTACCTTTCTTTAGGATTGTGCTTTTCATACTGACACATCAATTTGAACAAGATAGAACTCAACGCCAGCCATCACTGATGTCCCCCGTCGCCATTCAGTAGAGACCAACTGGTAGCAGTTTTGTTTGAATTATCACAGGCCTTCATTATTTAATTAATCTCATAAGGTGAACTGATGGACAACACATTTACTACATAAACGTGTTGAGCATGTCTCCCATATGATGCACGCAAAACTTGGTGCAGATTGATTCATGTGATTAAGAGTCAACTGTGTGCTAAGTGGGCAGGGCTAAAGTGATCACATCAAACTAAACATTTATTATGACCCCCGCACGCGAAGTGTAAGCGGGAGTCATATTGTTTTCGTACTTTTTATTTATTTATTTTTTCAGTGATTTTTGGTCAACTGTAGCACAAAAACGGCTGCACCAATCAACAAGAAATTTGGCAGGACTGTAGTTGAGTCTGACCTACACTGCGCCAGCCAACGGTTTTACAATAGACCCCATATTTGAGGAAGGGGCTCCTTTCAAAGTGGGGGTGTATGGACATGCAAAAACGCTCATAACTCAGAAACTGTTCAACATAGAAGCTTCAGATTTCTTTTGTTGTTTAGCTCTGATGAAGCTCTATCCATCAGGCCCACAATCAGTGCCCCCCACCACCCACCCGGACCCCCAATTTATCTGAAAAAGGGGTGTCTGAACATGCAAAAATGCTTATAACTCAGAAACTGTTCGGAGCTTCAGAATTCTTCTGTTGTTTAGCTCTGAAAAGGCCCACCAACTTAGTTCTGGTGCATTTCTGCGTGCGGGGGTCATTATGTCAACGCTATGCGGTATCTAGTTTGTTTAGTAGGTCTCCCTGATGATGCACACCAAATTTGGTGCAGATCTGATCCTGAATGTGTGATTTAGAGCTAACTGTGTACAAATGGTGTGGCATCAGCAATTGCCACTCTGCCACACCCACACCCTTCTGCTACCAGCCAGCCAGTGTTGAGAGAAGCATGCAGCATGTGGACTCTCATGTTCAAAGCTATAGGGGGAGTTAGCTAAGATACATATGCAAGAAWATAGACAAATTGGCAGCTTTGATCCACGACAGACGACTTCCGGTGGGGTTTGGACCATGACTCCAAGAATTTATTTTTAGGTCCTGAGACCTATTTCTAGGTCCTGAGACACATGTGTACCAATTTTCATGATTCCAGGTCCAAGCATTGCTTGGGGCAAATTTTTTWAAATAATTGTAGGGGGTGCTGTGGAGGAATTAGGCCACACCCTCCAAAATTTTGACTGCATTTTGGCTGTAGTAGTGTGGATTAGGACCATAGCGAATTGGGTGCAGATTGGCTGAAATCTGTGGAATTTAGAGCCAAACATATGTCAGCAGTGTGACGTCTGACTTGGCTGCACCACCGTGACCACATCTTTCACCAAAAAAAGGGTGAGATCAACTGCGTTCTATCACAGTTTATTGGTGATTAAGTCAAGAGGGTCAGAGATGTAGCTTTTCAAGCCAAAAAAGGTCACTTCGTGTTGTCTGGGGGCGGGGCTTTGATTATGTCTCACATTGTTACGAGTGGAGGTTTGAGCTCTGAGTAATTACCGAACACTGAGAAAGTTTAACAGATTTATTGAATAAATATGAGAATGAGCATTGGGAACTGGATACCGGGATCAGCAGATCTGGACACAAGAAGCTGAGGTTAAGTCGGATCAGATAAATTATATTATTTAGAAAAATAATATATCTCACCGAGCTTCTCTGGATGGGTTGGATCCGAGTGGAAACATCAACTGCTGAGTTTTGGTTCCGGGCGGTGTTGATGCTGCTGCGGGGTTTTCTCGTGGTCCAAAAACAAGCGGGGGTCAAACACA
>NW_013952770.1:325279-327070 GCF_001266775.1 Austrofundulus limnaeus
ATCATAGGGTCTGTGGGGTGGTAAGCAAGTAGCTTTATGTTTATTAAATACTTCTTTCAAATCATGATAACAGGAGGGTATATTTTGTAATGCAGGAATATACTGTTCGACCGGAACTGGAGTCTCGACCAGGTTGGCAGCAGATAAACATTTGGAGGAACAAGCCTCTGACCAACCCATGATCTCCTTTTTGGTCCAGTTAATGTGGGGGTTGTGTTTTACCAACCAGGTAGCTCCGAGAACGATGGGCAAGTTGGGTGAATTGATGACCAGGAAGGTGATCTCCTCGGTATGGTTTCCCCCGATGGTCATCATGATTGGTAATGTCTCAGAGCTGGTGTGATTTAATTTGTGTCCATCCAAAGCCTGCACTTGGTGATTCTTCTTGGACTGTTGGACCTGTATTCCCAAAGAAAGAGCAAAATCCAAATCAATAAACTCTGTGTCCGCACCAGAATCGATGAAAACCT
The DNA here is from genome assembly GCF_001266775.1 of Austrofundulus limnaeus. Lineage (NCBI taxonomy): Eukaryota > Metazoa > Chordata > Actinopteri > Cyprinodontiformes > Rivulidae > Austrofundulus > Austrofundulus limnaeus. The sequence continues at coordinate 325,750 of NW_013952770.1, forward strand.
TCACTGTATGAGTTTTACCTGAGACGTTAAGCTCAGCAGGCAAGACAGGAAGAGAGACAAAAGCGGGACTAAGGACATGATTTATGGAGCGCTTGGGTTTAATAGGACAGTTTAATGCAAWGTGACCTGGACCAGCACAGTACAAACACAGACCTTCTCTTCGGYGTCGGTTCTTCTCCTCCACGGAGATCCTGGACCTGCCAATCTGCATGGGTTCCTCAGGGGACTTTAATGTTGAGGTGTTTGGAGAAGAATTTGGTCGGTGTAATACTTCTGTTCTCTGGGAGGGAAAATATTGATTGTTACGGACTTCTTTACCTTGTCGAGCCTTTCTTCTTTCAAAGAGTCGTAAGTCGATGCGGGTTGCCAGGTTTTCCAATTCTCGCAGAGATTGAGGTGGGTCTCGGGTTGCCAGCTCGTCCTTGATTTCTTCGTTGAGTCCTTGAAGAAAAGCATCCTGCAAAGCTTCATCGTTCCACCAGCTATCCACAGCAAGGGTGTGAAAATCAATGATATATTCTGTGACCCTTCTTTTGCCTTGTTTAATTGTTAATAACCCTTTAGATGCTTCTCGATGTGGGAGAGTAGGGCAAAAAACTCTAAGAAGCTCTCGAGCAAAGTCTTTGTATTTATAACAAATGAGGGCGTCTCGTTGCCACTCAGCAGTTCCCCATAATTTTGCTTTTCCAGATAATAGAGAAATTATATATGCAACTTTGGACCGTTCCGAAGGAAATGAACTGGGTTGTAATTCGAATTGTATTTCACATTGAGTCAAAAAAGCCCGACCTAGATCAGCATCTCCATTGAAATGTTCAGGTGGACACAAACGGGGTTCCATACATGGTGTCTGGGGATGAGAAAGACTCCGGGGTTCCGCTTGTGCTCCAGCAGAGGGAGCTATAACATTACCTGATATAGATAAATTATTTATCTTCTGGTTCAGATTACTGATACATTGACCCAAATCATTTAAAGCTCCCTCAATACTTGATTTCCAATCAGCGTTCGGTTCAGAGCTCATGTTGGCCAGATTATCTGTTACGAGTGGAGGTTTGAGCTCTGAGTAATTACCGAACACTGAGRAAGGTTTAACAGATTTATTGAATAAATATGAGAATGAGCATTGGGAACTGGATACCGGGATCAGCAGATCTGGACACAAGAAGCTGAGGTTAAGTCGGTTCAGATAAATTATATTATTTAGAAAAATAATATATCTCACCGAGCTTCTCTGGATGGGTTGGATCCGAGTGGAAACATCAACTGCTGAGTTTTGGTTCCGGGCGGTGTTGATGCTGCTGCGGGGTTTTCTCGTGGT